>NW_027464687.1:330000-345000 GCF_043290135.1 Rhipicephalus microplus
AGGCGTGTGTCAATGTGATGAAGTGGTCGGGTTTATACTTCTCCTCCCCGTAGTGATGGTGACGGTGGCAGTGCAATCGGCCTCGTTTTCCCTCTTTTTTGTGACGGAATCGCCGCCGGGAATTTTCTTTTTTTTTTTTTTTTCCCAGTTTGTTTAATGCTCTGTAACGTCCCTACAGTTTATTATTGATCGTATCGACCATCTCCTCCAGGATCGCCCTGGCCTGTACATTTTCAATAAGTTCCCGTTTTCCCTGAGCAGGGCCTCCACAAAATCTCTTCAGCTGTGCTCTATATTTTTCGGTTAGTTTACAAATCGTAAAATAATGCTCTATGTCTGTTTCTTCCATGTTGCAAGGGCAGATTCTGTTTTGTTTTATCCCGAACCTGAACAGATAGTGAGGAAACCGTCCATGTCCTGTTAAAATTTGTGAAATCTGATAATTTGCAATAAATTGATTTGGAATCTGATTAATATGTTTTATCCAATTGTGTATATAGCTTTTTCGAGCTATTTTGTCTTGGGCCCAAAGTTGTTCCCATTTGTGATACAATTTTTTTTGTAACTCCTTTTTGATAAAATTCTTAGAAATTTGGACCCCTACTTCTTCTCCGAATCTTATTGCCTTTTTTGCCAATTCGTCTGCTATGTCGTTGCCGATGTTTCCACTGTGTCCTTTTACGTATGTTAGAATAATTTGGTTGTTTACTGAAGCATTTTGGAGCAGTTGCTTAATTTTAAATATATAGGGGTTGAGGTTTTCTGGATTATTTATCCCCTGTAGGACTGACAGGCTGTCTGTCAGCAAATGATAGGTGCTTCGATTTTGTTGTAAACTAATATATTCTATGGCCTTGGTTATAGCCATAGCTTCTGCTTCAAAATTGTTACTGTACTTTGGTAATGAATATTGTTTGGTGTCTAATAATTTTTGCTCTTTCATAACTACAAAAGCTGACCCAGCTCCAATTTCATTGCTTGAACCATCTGTAAAAATTTTGTAATCTGTTTCTTGATTGAGTTCTTTATTAAACTTAAATCTTAATCTTTTAGACGGATGAATTTTCCATTTGTCAATTTTTTTAGTAATAGAATCCGCATCGAAAATTTTGTCATTCCAAATAAACTGCTTTCCATTTTTGATAATGTTGTGTAGTTCTATCTCTTTTTCTAATTTTAGATGTACTGGTGGAACATTAGCTAAGACGTTTAATGCATTATTTGAAACTGTTTTATAGGCTTTAGTTATCGATATTAATGGTTTCCGTTGTATTGATTTCAATCTTTTGATTATGGTGCCAATGTTTCTATACCAGACTGGGCCTGCATAAGTTATTATTCTTTCCATTCCCCTTACATATATTTCCCTAAGTTGTTTGTTTTTAATACCTCTGTTTTTACCTGTAAATTTGTTTAAGTTAATTGACAAGTCGAACACTTTCTCTTTTATATAATCTAAATGCGGAAGGAAAGACAGGTTTTCATCTAAGATTACTCCTAATATTTTCATTTGCTGTACCTTTCTTATTTTATTGTCTCCTAATTTAAGTATTGGTGGGCTTTTTGAATATTTTCCTTTAATAACCATAAATTCGGTTTTTGTTGCATTGAATTCAATCTTTTTTTCGAGGCCCCATTTTTGTATTATGTTTAATGTCTGGTTTGCTTTATCTTGTAGCTTTCTTTTAGATGTTCCTTTAATTATTATTGTGATATCGTCGGCGAAAGCTTGCACATATGTTTTTTCTGGGTATTTTTCCCTCAGTACCTCTGTAATCATTATGGTCCATAGTAATGGACTTAATGGGGATCCTTGGGGGGATCCTTTTCTTAGGCAATACATTTTCTGAATGTTTTCGTTTTTGTACGAGATTTTTCGATTTGTCATGATTGCATTGGTTAATTTTATTAAATTTTTTGGGCAATTATTTTCTTCTAAGTACTTAATTATTTCTTTTTTATCAATGGTGTTGAATGCATTTTTGATATCCATTGATATAATCAAAGCTCCCTCTTTATCTAGAGAAGCTTGGTCTAATTTTTTCTTTATGTTCTCTAATGCCTGAATTGTCGAGGTATCGTGCTTGAACCCGTATTGATTTTTGGGGAATAATTCGTTTTTGTATAAGAAGTGATATATGCGGTCTTTGAGTAAGCTTTCTAGGATCTTTCCGAATATTGAGTTTATTGCAATTGGTCGGTAATCTGCAGGTGTATTCTGACTTTTCTTTTTGGGGATCAATATTATTTTTGATACTTTCCAGTCCTGAGGAAAATATCCTAGTTTTAAACAACAATTAAATATATTTACAAAAAAGGTATTTTGCTTTTGATTTATTAATTGAATAAATTCCGTTGTTAAGTTGTCCGGTCCTGGTGCGATATCTTTCTTTAGGTTCCTAATTATTGCTTCCACTTCCTGTTGCGTAAACTCCCCATCATCTTCAATGTCATTGTTTATTTCCTCTTCTTCGACTTTTGTTTCGTTTACTTCGTTTTCTCCTGCTAAATCATATAATTTACTTATAATATAGTCGACTGTTTCTGTAAGACAATTTGTTGATGAACCGTCCTCTTTTATCATGCTTTTTATAATGACTGCTTTTTTAATTTGATTCCGGGCTAATTTGTATCCTATATTAAAAGGATTCCTCGTTACTTTGGCTAAAAAATTTTCCCAATCCTTCTTTTTCGCCTGTGCAATATTTTCTACATATAATTTATGTTCTTCATAATATTGAGCTTTAAAGATTTCTCTTATATCCCCTCGACTTCTTTTGAACCGTCTTTTCATTGCTCTAACTTTTTTCCTTTGTATTTCTAGTTCCAGGTTCCACCAGCTTTTCTCTTGACCTTTTCCCTTGGTAATGCGTTTTTCATATTTTTTGTATAAGTTTTCCAATGTATTATAAAATTTTTGTATTAAATGCTCGACCTCCTGTACATTATTCAGATTTCGTGATTGTAATTCCCAATCCATCTTTAGTAAATCTGTTAATGCTCTTTGTTTCCCTGTTTTAGTTATTTTAAACATTTGTAATTTGGCCTCTTCAAATATTTCTATTTTGATGAATTTATGATCACTGTATGAAGGTTCATTTAAAACCTTCCAATTTTTAACTTCCCTAATCAAATTGTTTGAAACAATAGATAAATCGATCCAACTTTTGCCCCTTGAATTTTGGAATGTTGGTTCACTGTTCTTGTCGTTTATTAAGTTTAAGTTATTATTAATAATAAACTCTAAAACTAATTCCCCTCTATCATCTAGTTTGTCACCTCCCCAACTGTGGCTTTTTGCATTAAAATCTCCTGTTATTAAAATGTTCTCTATATGTGTTTTTTGAATCACGTTCTCTATTTTAGTTAGTAGGTTCTCTATGTTCCCCTTAGGTGCTGCATAGCAGTTGATTAGGAGAAGTTGTTTGTTCTTAAATTTCATTATTACTGCAATAAAATCCTCTTCTATTTGTACTGGAAATATGTTGGTTACCCTTGAGTGGAATATGATGCCAACTTTTGGGTTATCCTCATGCGCAATAATTCTATCTTTTATTGAACTTGGTATAATTTTACCTTTTAAGTGATAGGGCTCTTGAACTAATGAAATATGATGATTTCTCCTTTGTTGATAAATGCTTAAATTCTGATTCGCCTTAAAGGACCTGCCTAAGTTAACCTGTATCATTTCTAATTTTTCTGTTGAATTTAATTTTGTATTCACCATTTCTTTTCTTTTTTTTTTTTTTTTTTTTTTTTTTTTATACGAGGGAAAAGACTGTCTAAACCCGGAGTTGTCGTTTGGATACCGCTTGCGTATCCTGTCTAATTAGAGTGCTGTTAACTCAAGTTGGCGGAGAATTCTGTCGAGCTCCTGCTCCCTTCTGGCTTTGTAAGTAGGGCATGCCCTTGACATCATGGAATGACTTACCATTTCTGGTTCCCACCCGTCCTGCTTGCAGGCGCTGCATAGGTAATCTTCAACTCTGCATTCTTTGTAGTGATGTCTGCCACTACACTCAGTGCATCGCGGCGTCTGAGATCTACACCATTTTTGTGTGTGGCCGTATTTAGCACAGAAGGTGCATCTTGGAACATAAGTATTGTCGAATACTCGGCACCTATTCCATCCGATGTTTAATTGCTCTTTACCTTGCAATTGTCTCCAAGCTCTGTATTCCAAGCTTACGATTACCGTTTTTCCTTCTTTACCTTGCCATGTGGTTACTATTTTTATATCTTCTTCTGTACATGTTAATCTATTCTGTGAAATGAGTTTCCGAATTATTTCCTCAGATGTGAGTTCTTCATCTATGCCAATAATCTTTAATTCTGGTTTCTTACTTTTTGGCCTCTGCGTTTTCATTCTTGCTCTGAGTTCTGGGTCGTTTTCCATGAGGTTTTCTAGGTTTTTTAATCCTTCTTTTGACGAGGTTGACACTACCATTCCTCGCTTCCCCTCTCGCATTTCTGGGTCACTTAACCCGAGCTCCTGTGGGTCTATCCTTTTTTTTATGGCAGCTTGTACTTCTGCTGTGTTCAACGTCTCGGACGTGACTAAAAGTGCAAATTTGGCTCTCTGTTTTTCATTCTCATCCTTTTGCGTTTGTGAAAGATGGGAAATTTGGTTACCCTCTGTTGTCGTGCTCGTCCTACCTTTAACCGCATCCGCATATGATGCGACCGTTGTCGTTGCCTTTTGTTCTTTGTCTCTGGCACCTTCTAGCCTCGCTACCTCATGGGTGGCTTCCAATGCCAAATTTTTTGTCCTAGAAAATTCCGTCATGATCCTGTCTATTAACTTTTCCTTTTGTTGATCTCCAGCCGCCAATGCCAAGAGCGCCTTCATAAAGGACTTGTCCACTTTCATTAACTTTTTTAACAGCTGTTTTGCCCTAGAAGTCTCCTTTGTACTGTCTTGATCTATTCCTTCATCTTTGTGTTTTTCATGATCCTTACGATCTGTCTTCTCCTGTGCCGAATTCGGTTGAGACTGTGTCTCTTTGTTTTCCTCTAGTGTAGATTTACTTACCTTTTCCCTTCCTTTATTTGTGCTGGTTTTAGAGCTGAGGTGTCTATCCTGTGCGAGGTTCTCCCCTGTTTCCGGAGCTTCGTCATCTGAAGACCACCAGTCGTCTTCATGTTCTGAATAAACTGTAGTCAAACTCCCTTGATCATCACCATCATCTATAGGTGTTAGAGTGTGGTCCTCTTTTCCGGTAACTGCCCCCGGGGCTCTTTTTTCTAGTGGTTGTTTTATATTCGTCTTTGCCTTTACCGCTGGGCTGTTTCTCAACATTTCCTCTTTTGTCACTGAATTTTTTTTGTTCTTTCCCATGTTTACCTTTCAGCGAAACCAGGGTAGTCTCACCCAAAATAGCAGCCACGGATGTCGAGTAATCCTGTGTCCCTCCCTTTTCGGTTCGGATTGCAATAGTTGGAAGTTTCCTAGCTGTTTTTGTGAATTGCTGATGTTCCGCCAAATCTAGCCAAAAAAAACTAGTAGGAAGGCAACACTGAAGATGTCTCCTGAATAATTAATTTTTTTTGGCGTTCTCAATTGTGCTAGGCTCTCGCGGTTTTTTTTATGTCTATCTCCACATTTAAACGAATCTTTTGACACCTAAATTATCATCCCAGAGCCTCTAGAAGCCGAGATATGAATGCTATACTCAAAATGGTTGGGTCCCACAACAAGATGGCGGACCCCACAAGGTCGTATGGTGGGAAAAAATAATTGTTAATTTCTTCTCGACGGTCGAAATTTGGCCAGATTCAGCTCACTACCCTATATCCTTCCTCTGCACAATTTAACACTATCACGGATAATTAATGTGCTCAATTGCTTTTTAATCGAACTTTGAACTCCAGGGGGCAGGCTCTACAGTTATGCCCAGCCAAGATGGCAGCCCCCATACCGGCGCATACACGTGGTAAGAAAGTTGATTTTTGCTGATAAATCTCCTGTATCTCGCTGAATCAAGCCGAGATGGTAGCGGCGAGGCTTCGGAACGTCCCAGGAGCGATGAGAGTGGCTTTCAAGGTGCGAAACAACTTTTTCTTGCCGAATTTCTAATTTGTTCGAAGTGAGGCCAGTGGCTGCTACCTCTAGCCCTAACCGCGATGTGCGTCGTTGATTTAGCCAGATTGCGGTCGCTTCAACGCCCGTCTCGCATCGCCCGAGACGCTCCAAGCCTTTATAAGGTCATGCGAGCAAATTTAGAGGACTACTTACAGATTTGATGATCGCAGAAGGCCCCGAAGCGGGAGGTACCAGTGAGGCTGCAGCTCGGCCGGCCGGTAGGTGGCGTAGTCCAGTAGATAGGGACAAAAGTTATGTTGAGGCAGTGATAAAAGAACATAAAATAATGTGCCTCTGCCCGTGCCACCGTGGTATAACAGGCTTGAATCAATTAAAAATAAACGAATAGGGCTTCCGCCAAAAGAAAATTTTTGTTTTTAAAAGGAAAAAAAAAGAAAAAAAAAGAAAAAATGTAATCTACCATCTAGAGTCACCCCAGCCACGGAAGCGGACCCAGACAGCAGGTGTTTATTTTTATGTTTAGTTCAATCTTGATACATGGTTACTTCTTTCTTCACATTTTGACATCTTGATGCGTGGTTCTTCTCATGGCTCTTGCTCCGCTGTACTCCTGCACGGCCTTTCTCCATCGGCTCTCTGTGTGTCTGCTGTTTGGCCGCGGTCTTCGTGCCCGAAACCTCGTTCTCGTCACCTGCTCCGCCGTATTCTGCGTGTCCTTCGCCCAGATTCATTCTCAGGTTGCTCCCTGAGATCCTGTTGTCTCCTGCGTCCTCAAAAAGACTTTTTTTACCACGAGCAGAGGCAGCAGGTGCTGCCTCTGCTTTATCCCCCCCTCCCCCTCCCCATTTAACACCGGATCTCACCACCCTTCCCTATGTCCCCCTCAAAGCTGTAGCCCTCACCTATTATTCATCTGCTTACCCTCCCATCCCACCCTTTGCTCCTAATGTGGTGTCGTTGTCGACCGAATGTGTGTGTAATGTTATCCTAATTTAGGTGGTGTTTTCTAGCTATGTGTGGGTAGGGTGCTCTTACCTGTCGTGGAAGCTCTAAGGTGAGATAGTTAGGATTTTAGGGCTGGTGGGACCTGTTTCGTTACCTCTTTTGTGTGGGTTTTGTTTGTTTTGTTCCTGCCATGTATGTTGATTTGCTTGCCGGCCAATCGGTTCTGTTACTCGAACTTGGTTGATATTCTATGATCTTGCTTCAGTAGTTCTTTTTTTTTCTCTTGTCTTTTCTTTATTGTTTGTTCATGTTCCTGCTCTTTTCCTCTTTCCCTTTCCTATTCGTCTGTGATTCCGTTCACTAGCGGCAAACTCCTATAATGTAGAATATTGTGTGGCGTTCAGTTGCGCGGCTGCTCTATCTTTTAATTGTGTCGCCCCTTTATATTTTCCTGGTTTTCCCCTTCGCCCTAATCTCTGTTGGCCTCACAATTCCTGAAGTGATTCTTTGTGTTTGAATTTGGTGCTCACTGGGAGAGAAATGTTTATGGTTGAAGTTGAATTGGGGTAATTTAAATGTTTGTTATTTCAGTGCCTCCGTGGCCCAAACATGCCAGCCGGGGGTGAGTGCACGACTCTCCTCCTGAGTACCTTTGATTGTGCCGTGTTGTTCCTTTTTTTTCCTGCTGATGCTCCTTCGTGGAGATTGCGTGGGTCTGGGATCTTGGCTTGGGACATAATGTCCTTGATCGACCGACGACCCCGCTCGTGGGAGCGTGGGTCTGGGATCCTAGGTAGGGTTCGGTGCCCGTGATCTACCAACAACCCCGCTTATTGGTGAAGTTCGGGTCTGGGATCTATTGGTGGTCTCTTTGGTCCAGATGGGACATAATGTCCTTGATCGACCTGCCACCCTGCACTTGAAAGCGTGGGTCTGGGATCCTAGGTGGGGTTCGGTGCCCATGATCAACCAACAACCCCGCTTATTGGTGAAGTTCGGGTCTGGGATCTATTGGTGAACTCTTTGGTTCAGATCTACCAACAACCCATTGCGGTGATAAAGGAACGTGGCACTTGATGTTTTCCGTGTCAAGAAGTATACCATGGTGCGAATCCATGTAAATTCGTGCAGTGATTGCCCCTCCCAACGACGAAATTAAGCCACGGAGGGGAGTTATTTAGTTGGGTTTGTTGTGAGAGAATTTCCTTATTTTTATTTTTTTTTCTTTTTTTTTCTCATGACTCATATTTTCATTTTTCCAGTCCCAATGAGCACTGATGCATGGTTATGCTTGTACAATTTTTTCGTTTATTTTCTGAACTATTTCCTCTATCACTTCAACGCTTTCTTTGTCCCCAATCATCTCCAGTTTGGAGTTAGATGGTTTGGTGTATTTTTGTTTCAATTTTTTAATTTCCTTGGCTGTTAATTTGCATAAGTCTAAGTAGTGGTCGAATGATGGTGCTTCAACTCCGCACACACATTGCTCATGGTCTGTTATGGCAAATCGCTTGAAATAAAAGGGGAATCGGCCATGTCCTGTAACTGCCTGTACTAACCAGTAATTCGGTGGGAAAGATGTTGGGATGAGTTGTGTGTTCTTTATCCATTGATAAGTGTATGAATCTTTGCCTTGCAGATTCCAGTATTTATTCCATTCATGCCTGCCTTGTTTTCGAAGTTCATTTTTGATGAATGATATTGACATTGGAACTGAGTATTCTTCGCCCTCTTTGGTCGCCTCCTTAGCCAATTGGTCGGCAAGCTCGTTACCTGTAGTTCCCATGTGAGCCGGCGTATATACAAGTCTTACTTTAATATTTTCTAATTGGTTTAGTTGTTGTCTAATTTTATGAACGAATGGGTTCGTGTTATTTGGGTTTTTGAGAGCTTCTAGTGTTGATAAACTGTCTGTTACTATCTGGTATGTATGAATTTGGCTCATTGTGCCCATTTCTTTTATGGCTTCATAGATAGCTACAGTCTCAGCTTCGAAATTGTTTGAGTGCTCTGGAAGTTTCATTTGTTTGTATTTTATTGTTCTGCCCAACTTGTCTATGATGACGAAGGCTGCGCCAATTTTGTTTTCCATAGCCGATCCGTCGGTATAGAAGCTGTAGTCGGTTGCCTCGATTGACTTTGAGTAGTCATATTTTTTCTTTTTTGCTGGGTGTGTTTGGAATGGCCGAATCTTGGTGGCGATATCTTCTTTCCCGAAAGCCTGACCATTAAACACGAATGTTCCGTCTCCATGAATGATGTTAAAAATTGTGTTTTCTCTTTCTATTGTTATGTGTACCGGGGGAATGTTGCAGACAATATTTAGAGCTGCGTTCGATACTGTATGAAAAGATTTAGCAATTTTTGACAAGGGGATTCTCTGAATTGCCTTCAGTCTATTTATCTTCTCTGTGTTATTTTTGTTCCGTGCGGATATTGCCGGGTACCATATTGGAGAGCCATATACTATCATGCGTTCGATTCCCCGTAAGTAGATTTGTCGGAGGTGTTTTGGTGTCATGCCCCAGTTCATTCCTGTAAAATGTGCCAGACCAGACGTGATCCTTTGGATTCTTTGCTTCACCATTTTTAAATGTGGTATAAACGAAAGTTTGCTGTCGAATATCACC
The DNA here is from genome assembly GCF_043290135.1 of Rhipicephalus microplus. NCBI lineage: Eukaryota > Metazoa > Arthropoda > Arachnida > Ixodida > Ixodidae > Rhipicephalus > Rhipicephalus microplus. The sequence goes on from NW_027464687.1 coordinate 339,619, forward strand.
CCCAAAATTTTCGTTTGTTGGACTCTCTTAATTGAAATGCCATTAATTTTAATGACTGGAGATCTATTCTTGTACGCGGCCCCTAGGTTGATGAATTCACATTTCTCCAGGCTGAAGTTCAGCTCATTCCGGGTGCTCCATTCGTGTATGATCGTCAGTGCCTTCGCCGCCTCCGCTTCTAGTTTGGCTCTACTTTTACCCCTAACCACTAGTGTTAAATCATCCGCGAATGCTTGTATTGTGGTAGTTTCTGGCATTACTGCCACTAACAATTCGGAAACAATTACATTCCATAGAAACGGACTTAAGGGGGAGCCTTGTGGTGCTCCTTTGTTTAGCTTTAGCTGTATTTTGTTTTTCCCCAGTTCATAACTGATTGATCTATCTTCTAGCATGTGCAATACCAATTGACTCAGATCCTTGGGTATTTCTAAATCCCTAAATCTTTTTTTTACTCTATCGACAATTATATTTCCAAATGCGTTGGTTATGTCTAATGAAATTACTATGATGTTGTCTTTGTTTTCAAGGGAATGTACTATGTCCCGTTTTAGTTTATACAGTGCGGTGATGGCCGATTTGCCATTTGTAAATCCAAATTGATTGTCCGGGAAGAGATTATTTGTTTCAAAGTAATAATAGAGACGATGATATAGCAGCTTTTCGAAGATTTTCCCGAGTATAGAATTTATGGCAATGGGTCTAAATTTGTGTGCTGCCTGCGGGCTGTGTTCTCTGCTTTTGGGGATTAGAATGACTTTTGATGTTTTCCAGGCAGAAGGGAAATGTCCGAATTGGAGTGCTGCATTGAATATCTTAATAAAGAATTGCTTGTGCGCGTGGTAGAGTGATTGCATAAATCCGGTATTTATCTGGTCGGGTCCTGGGCTGATCTTCCTTCTAATATTATTTATAACGTGGTCGACTTCCAGTTCGGTTAGTTCAATAATCTCCCTTGCGTCGTCTTCTGTTTCCTTATGGATGCTGTCGTTTTGCATTGTTTCCGAGGTGGTAGCTTCAGTTCCGTAGAGGTTTTGCAATATATATCGAACGGTTTCCTCTTTGGTCTTTGTTTCTTCTCCATTTTCTTTTATGAGACTCTGGAAGACTACCTCTCTTTTTATTTTATCAGCCGCTATTTTGTATGGAAGGGAGAAGGGGTTCTTGTCCTGCTTACTGCAATAATCCTTCCAGGATTTATTCTTGGCGTCCTGTATTTCTTTCTGATATTGTTTGAGTCCTTCGAGGTAAAGTGATTTAAAGTGACTCCTCAGGTCATCGGTGCATCTTTGGTATCGCCTTCGCATCGCTCGTACTTTTTTCCTTTGAATTTCTAACTCTGGCTTCCACCACGGCTTTTGTTTTTGATCTACTTTCTTCACGTTCTTTGCAAATTTCTTTTTTAAGTCTTCTATTTTTTTGTAAAACTGGGTCACTATAATTTCTAGTTGGTTCTTGTTTTCTATTTTTCTTTGTGCCGTATCCTTGATCCATAAGTCTCGACATAATGCGTCCAATACCTTCTTTTCGCCCATTTTGGTAAGACGTTTCTCTTTTGTGCTGGTGATCTCAAAAAATTCCACTTTGATGTACCGGTGATCGCTGCCGCTTTCCTCGTCCATCACCTCCCAAGTTCTTAATTGTCTGAGCAATGGCGTGGAACAAATTGTGAGATCTATCCAGCTCCTTCCGTTTTTTGTTTGAAAAGTTGGCTGGGACTGGGGATCATTGAGCACATTGAGGTCGTGGCGGTTTACAAATTCTGCTAATTCCAAACCTCTCTTGTCTGTTACCTCTCCTCCCCATATTGTGTTTTTAGAATTAAAGTCACCTACCAGGAGTACATTTTCTCCTGGCTGGATTTGTCTTAGGAATTGTTCAATTTCTAGTATTAGAGGTAGTGTATCTGTCTGTGGTGGGAAGTAACAGTTTATTGTTATTAACTCTACGTTGTTCCAGGTTAGCTTAACAATTATCATTGTTTGTGTTGTTCTCATAGGAAATATTTCGATGTTTTCATTATGTATTATTGTTGCGGTTTTTGGATTGTCGCTGCCCTGTATAATTCGAGTTTTTAATGGGAAACCTATTACTTTGTTTTTTAAAAAGTATGGTTCTTGTAAAAAAGAGATGTCTTGTTTGTGATCTAAGTGAGTGACGTTAATGTTCTTTGTTGCTTGGAATGAGCGGCCTAGGTTTATTTGAAGTATGCTCAGTGATTGCGTACTGTTCATGTTGTTTGTGTTCTCCTTTCCCCTTTCCCCTTTCTCTTACTTATCGGTTTTAGGACCTTCTTCTCTGGTTTGTATTTCGGTTAAGCCTTTATACCTTTATAGATGGGCTATTATTTCTCTGGTCCGTCTTGCCTGTGCCTCTTTAAACACCGGGCAGTCCAGGCTCAAGAACGAGTGGTCTCTGTTCGCAAGGGGGAGTTCGCGTTCACAGGCACAGCAGTTTTTCTCTGTGCTCTTGCACTGCCTGAGATGGTGTGCCCCCCCGCAGTCAGTGCACCTTGGCTGCCCCCTGCAGAACTTCTCGACGTGCCCGGCCTGAGCGCAATTTTTACAGCGTGGGATGAATGTGTTGTCGAAGAAGCGACAGCGGGTCCACTTGATGTTGAGGTGTGACCGCCCCTTCAACGCTTCGCTGGCTCGCACAGTGATATCGAAGCACTTGGTTATTCCCGCCCTTCCCTTCCATGACTTGGTGAGGACAAAGTCATCTGAAGTGCATCGCAGATCATTTTGGGTTATCAAGCACGCCTTGATTTCTTCGTCTGATAATTCCTCACTAATTCCGACTACTTTTATCTGCGGTAGCCGCTTTCTTGCCTGCGTCACCTCAATTGCTTTCCCAGTGGCTTCATTACTTTGCAGTTCCTTCTGGAGCGAGGCGATTGCCTCTTTTGAGGTGGATGAAATCACCACCCCGCTCCTAACTGGTCGCATTTCCACATCTCTGAGTCCGAGGGAGCACGGGTCGATGTTACGTGCTATCAATTTTGATAGCTCCTCTGCTCCGTGTGTGCTTGATCTCACCACTATGGCCTCTCTTTGTTTTGGTGAGCCAAGTTGCCCAATAATCTCTCCCTGGGCAGAGCTGCGTATCACATCTGCCATAGTTTTGGTGGGACCCTGACCGCTCCCCATTGTCTCTCGGACCGCTCGCAGCTCTCCCCGAAGGCCTGCAACCTCGTGTGTAGCCTCCAAAATCAGAGATTTCATTTTCGAGATCTCGTCGATTATGTGGTCCAACTGTGCCGCGACTATCTCGTTTTCGGCCGTCTCGGCTGCAATTACTGAGACGGCCTTGAACAGTTTCTTGTCCGCTTTCATTAATTTTGCCAAGGGTGATGCCTTGCTTTTCCCTTCGTCCCCCAGCGTTTCAGCGTCTGATGAAACCAACGTCGGAAATTCCCGCTCATATGACTTCTCCTTTTTGTCAGCTCTTTGAGATAGGGCGGCCGAGGCTTTTCCAGTGTTGTTGTTGTCTTCATCTGCACTTGAATCATCTTTTGCCTGGGATTCCTGCGAGTCAATGTGTCTGCCTGCCTTTCGTGCTCGGCGCTCCTGCCTCAATGACCTTTTGTCGCAGACTGTATCCCAGGAACCGCCCGTGTCGTCCTCGGACGACTCCGTCTCTGTTTCCACTTCAGTGCGCTTAGGTGCTGCCACCCGGTCACCCTTCAAGAAGTCCTGAGATTTGTCCCCTGTTCCCTTGCCACTCTTCGCCTTGGTAGTCTTTTTATCTTTTGAGTTCTTCCCCATTCTGTGCTTACTCTATCTTTCCGTCGTCCGCAACTACGGCTGGCTGAAATGACCCAGTCGAGGAAAAAAAAAAAAAAGTGAAAGCTTGGTTCCTATGGGCGTGCCTATGGGCCTCCTCCCCGATTACAGGGCGTTGCCGCTCTAAGCAAGGGCAAAGGAAGACGCGGGCACCGACGTTTATTTACGATCTTCGTTGAATTCTTTCTAACTCCTTAACTCTTAGTTGCCCGAGTCTATCGAAGTACTTTTTCCGCGATCGTACGAGAGAAGAAGAAAAAAAAAAAGAAAAAAAAAGCGTGGTCCAAGGCTCCGATCTGACGAGAGCACCCTTTCCCCGAGCGGCGAGCCGCCTTCCTCCTCTGAGCGAGAGCGAGGGCCGCCCTCCTCCTCTGAGCGAGAGTGAGGGAAGACGCGGGCGCCACACGTTTATTAGCGTTTCTCGTTAAATTCTTTTCAACTGTGTAACTTCCGGTTGCCTTAAGCTATCAAAAATATTTTTACACCGAAGAAACCGGACTGTTGAGCTCTAAAAGAAGGTACTAGTTATTTTGCGGTGGCGTTTGTAGATCTTTTTTAAAAAGTGTTTTAATGAGATGAGCTTTTTGGTGATTACAACCTTAATTAAGGGTCTAGACTTTACAGAAATGGGCCTCCTGGTAGCCTATGGGGTGCTGTTTAATAATATATCAAGCGGACAAAATTTAAATGCGTTTGCGAGGTTATATTACCAATTTACTTTTTTTAATGATTAGGCCTAATTTTGATTGCGAAATAACTATGGAACTATTACACCTAGCCTGATCAAACTTCAGCAGCGTCAAGTCTACCCTAAGCACTTTCAACTCTATCAATAGGAAGTCTCTCGGTAGAATATCAACGAAGTTATAAGCGATCGTAAAAAACACGTGGTCCGACTGCTGTTGTTTTCAAAAATTCCCACTGTTTTTTGCTCCTAAAATTCGAAATATTTGTTTGTGATAGCAGTAATTGTAGCGGTTAGATTCCTTGTAACGTCACGAACAAGTAGACACCACTCTGACCCTCCTAGAACCAAAATTACTAAAGTAATAGGTGGATATGTGTAGAGCCCACTTACCCGTGCCTGCTGACGCGGCCGCTCCCGTGGCTGGGTAGTATAGGGACAGTGGGAATCTCGTTAATCCATTCATGCGCGTCACTAATTAGATGACGAGGCATTTGGCTACCACAAGAGAGTCATAGTTACTCCCGCCGTTTACCCGCGCTTTTTTGAATTTCTTCACTTTGACATTCAGAGCACTGGGCAGAAATCACATTGCGTCAGCACCGATCAACGGCCCTCGCAATGCTTTGTTTTAATTAGACAGTCGGATTCCCCCGGTCCGTGCCAGTTCTGAGTTGGCTGTTTTCTGCCGGCCGAAGCAAGAACCTCAGGCGCGAAGCCCACGGAAAATGCACAGCTGTGGCTTTCCACAGGAAGGTCCCGACGCTGGTCCGGGCTCGGCCGCACCGCTTTTTACGGCGGCGAGCCTCGCCCAGTCCCGGTGCAGTGCCGTTCCTGCTTCTGGACCCCAGCCCGACCGGCTCAGCCCTCAGAGCCAATCCTTTTCCCAAGGTTACGGATCCGTTTTGCCGA
>NW_027464687.1:347500-362500 GCF_043290135.1 Rhipicephalus microplus
AACCGAGTACGACGCCCTACCAAGTGCGCCCGCAACCCTGTACAGGGTCACATCTTCACAAGGCTGGCAAGCGGCATTCCGCTGCGCGCGTGCGTCGTCCGAGCAGTTGCGTGATAAACGACCGTGTCGAAAGCCCAAACACCGCCGAGGCCAGTCGCCGCCGCCGCAAGGGCAGCCACGCAGCCTGGCGAGAGGCATCGTCTCGTGTAGCGTCGCCCCCGCCCCAACTGGAGTGGCCCAGTTTTTTGAACGGGACGGGAACTGCGAAGCACTTAGACCGACGGCGGACTACGACGAGAACGCCTTAAGCTTCGCCAACGTTTCGCCAACTCGTGCGGGAGACTTTTTCCGCTTCGCGGCAAGTCGTCGCGCCGTGCTCTCCGCATCAACCGCGTACGCAGCGAACCGCAAACGTCGGGCGCAGCCTCCTCACCTCCCTGCGCTTTGCGCGCGAACGTTCCCTGTTCGCGCGGCAAAGCCTGGAGGAGGCACGGCCCCGCAGCGTGTTCGAGCGCCCGGTCTACGGGACACCCTGCTTACTTCGAGGGCAACAAGCGCAACGCAAGGCTGCGATCTCGCGCACTTTGCGCACGGCTGGAGAAGCTTTGCTGGCCGGCTTTCGCTCCTCGTGTTTACCGTGCGTTAAAGTTGCGCGTCCGTGGCTCTCGCAGCTCTTGCGCGCCCGGTCGCAGAGAGGAGTACGCAACCTCGACCGCACTTTCCCTGCAGGCTTCCTTCCGACTCGAAGTCCTGCGGCGGTCTCAACGAGGTGCCACATCCTCAATGCAGTCGGTCGCCCCCGTTTCGGTTGGGCTCTGGCACGACGGTCGCCACCGTCTCGCCCTTGAGTGGCCGCTGTTGGCGCTCGCTGTGAGGTGTTCAGCGTGCTGTCCGTGTTGCCGACGCGGTCAAAACGAGTCGACGGCTCACGTTCCCTTGTGCGCCGAAGGCTCTCTTGATATGTGATCCGACCCTCAGACAGACGAAGCCAAGGGAAGACCCAAGGCCGCAATGTGCGTTCAAAGAATCAGTGCTCAGTGTGTCCTGCAATTCACACCAAGTCTCGCAGCTGGCTGCGTTCTTCATCGACCCGAGAACCGAGTGATCCACCGCTTAGAGTCGTGAAAAAGTGTTTGTTCAATTCCGTACAGTCAAAACCAAACGTTTCTGGCACTCGGCCAAACAGTGGCCAAGAAGGGCGCTTTTCAGCGCACGCTTGGACTCCAAAACTCTGCCGCGCCTTTTTCGGCTGCCGCAAATCGAGCAAACGGTGTGTTTCGGACGGCGTTTCGCTTTCGCTACTTGCGAGTGCTTTCGTGGTCCACCCCTCTATAAATACTCGGGAGGCGTCGAAGCCGGTTCTCCAAGCCGGACCCGTAGGTATCGTTGTGTGCTCGCTCTCATTGGCCCGCCTAACCAGAAAATGCCTGCGGTACACCCATTTGGATAAGAGTGCACGCAGATGCGGGCCTCGACGGCTACACATTTCCTCGGGCGGCCGCCTCCCGGCCTCCGTGGAGCGCGGGATGCACGGTCCCATCGACAAGCCTCTCCCGTTTTTACCGTGGCGTCGCGGTTCACCACGGCAGGCGGGTCGGTCTCCTCCGCATAAAAAGGGGGACCCCCGCTTTTTGTTCCACGAAATCGCACAAGCTTTTTTCGCATCCACGGTTTGCCACCGCACACCAAAATGCCGATCCGGCTGCCTACTTTAGCCAACAGGTGGAGCCAGGCGCGCCGTACTTGCGCGGCACTTCCCACGTCCACCGAAGTCGGTGCCAAGGACCACTTTCGGCGCCGGAGCCGCGTACGAGCCTACTCGAGGCGGAAGAACGAAGCCAGCAAGGGCCTGGCCGCAAGTGCGTTCAATTGTCGGGACGTCCAAGTCCCTCGTTCTTCCGTGCTTCCTCTTTCGGCAAGTCGTTGCGGCACCTTCCCAAAGCGCGCAGACCCGCTAATCGCGACGAGCGCGACGTGGCCGTGCCGCCTTTCCCTCGGCAGCAAGCAAAACGCCTGGCAACGTCGACGCTCCCCTAACCGCGATCTCGCACCGTGTTTCGTGTGGCGAATTCAAAAGCCGGCCGGCGCTGCTGCAACCATTACGGTCGGTACGCATACGCCGCGGAGGGCGGGACGGTCATCGGAGCGTGCGGTTCCTCCATCGAGTACTGCGCACCTCGGCCGTCGCATCGCCGTGCCATGACCGGCCGCGCGTCAACGCGAACCGGTGCCAGCGAGATCCCTCGCCTGCAAGAACCGACCGGCAGCCTCCGTCACCCGAGGACGCGGAGGCGCTTGCCGCGGACGGCGGGACGGTATGCACTGGTGCACAGCGGACCCGTCACATCGCCAGTTCCTTGACCGACCGCCGACGCTTGTGCCGTTCCTCTCGTACTTGGCAGTCGCCGCGCGATTGTCGGGTCTCGTTCTTGCACGCTCGAACGGTCGGGAGGGCACTCGGCTGGCGTTTCGGGAACGCGCAGCCTCGCCTTCTACCGACGTAACCACGACTCGCCGTTCGCGCTCCGCCGCTCCTGTTTACAGTACTAGGCGGTCCCGCAGCGGTCGGGTCGCGCATTTCGAGCGCTTCGAGCCACGGTGCAGTGGCGGGTCGAAAGCCGACCTATGAGTGCGTTGCGCCGTTTGTACCCGCGTCCGCCACCTGGCCGACCGTCCAAGGTCGCGGTGTTGGCGTCCGCTGGGCGCAACAATTTGTCACGGGGTGCCGCTCCACATTCAGGCAGCCCCGTGGGGAAAAGCCGACCCCGCGTCCAAACGGGGTCAGCGGCAGAAAGTGTCGGGCGCAGACGCAGCTGAGGCGCTCACCCTTCACAATCCGTTAATGATCCTTCCGCAGGTTCACCTACGGAAACCTTGTTACGACTTTTACTTCCTCTAAATGATCAAGTTTGGTCATCTTTCCAACAGACCGGCGCAACCGAAAGGCCGCGCCGGACATCGGTCCGAAGACCTCACTAAATCATTCAATCGGTAGTAGCGACGGGCGGTGTGTACAAAGGGCAGGGACGTAATCAACGCGAGCTTATGACTCGCGCTTACTGGGAATTCCTCGTTCAAGGGGAACAATTGCAAGCCCCTATCCCAATCACGAAAGAAGTTCCACGGGTTACCCAGTCTTTTCAGACAGGGATAAAGACACGCTGCTTCCTTCAGTGTAGCGCGCGTGCGGCCCCGGACATCTAAGGGCATCACAGACCTGTTATTGCTCTGTTTCGTGCGGCTAGGAGCCGCTTGTCCCTCTAAGAAGGTTGTAAGGTGCTGGGAACCCCGCACCTATTTAATAGGCCAGAGTCTCGTTCGTTATCGGAATTAACCAGACAAATCGCTCCACCAACTAAGAACGGCCATGCACCACCATCCACCGAATCAAGAAAGAGCTCTCAATCTGTCAATCCTCCCAGTGTCCGGGCCGGGTAAGTTTTCCCGTGTTGAGTCAAATTAAGCCGCAGGCTCCACTCCTGGTGGTGCCCTTCCGTCAATTCCTTTAAGTTTCAGCTTTGCAACCATACTTCCCCCGGAACCCAAATACTTTGGTTTCCCGGAAGCTGCCCGCCGAGTCATTTGAGTAACTCAGGCGGATCGCTGGTTGGCATCGTTTATGGTCAGAACTAGGGCGGTATCTGATCGCCTTCGAACCTCTGACTTTCGTTCTTGATCAATGAAAACATTCTTGGCAAATGCTTTCGCAGTAGTTCGTCTTGCGACGGTCCAAGAATTTCACCTCTAGCGCCGCAATACGAATGCCCCCGTCCGTCCCTCTTAATCATTACCTCGTATTCCAAAAACCAACAGAACAGAAACGAGGTCTTGTTCTATTATTCCATGCAAGTTTATTCAGGCGACTCGCCTGCGTTGAGCACTCTAATTTTTTCAAAGTAAAAGCACCGGCCATCTCGAGGCACACAATGAAGTGCACCAAGAAAGAACCGGCATGATGTTCAGTCCGAGCCGTCGCATCGGGTAGATGCACTACTCGTCTGGAACTGAGATCCAACTACGAGCTTTTTAACCGCAGCAGCTTTAGTATACGCTATTGGAGCTGGAATTACCGCGGCTGCTGGCACCAGACTTGCCCTCCAATTGATCCTCGTTAAAGGATTTAGAGTGTACTCATTTCAATTACGGGGCCTCAAAAGAGTCCCGTATTGTTATTTTTCGTCACTACCTCCCCGTGCCGGGAGTGGGTAATTTGCGCGCCTGCTGCCTTCCTTGGATGTGGTAGCCGTTTCTCAGGCTCCCTCTCCGGAATCGAACCCTGATTCTCCGTTACCCGTAACAACCATGGTAAGCAAGTAACCTACCATCGAAAGTTGATAAGGCAGACACTTGAAAGAAACGTCGCCGGCTCGTGGCCATGCGATCAGCACAAAGTTATCCAGAGTCACCACACAATACGGGCCGAAACCCGATCGATCTTGGTCTAATAAAAGCACCCGTTACCCAAAGGGCTCCAGGCTCACTGCATGTATTAGCTCTAGAATTGCCACAGTTATCCAAGTAGGAAGAAACGATCTAAGGAACCATAACTGATTTAATGAGCCATTCGCGGTTTCGCCTTATTTCGGCATGTACTTAGACATGCATGGCTTAATCTTTGAGACAAGCATATGATTACTGGCAGGATCAACCAGGTAATCGTTCGACTGCGCGTCCGTCCTCGCCTTCGGCGGGCCGGACGCAGTCTGTGTGCGGCGGAGGCCACCTTCAGGCGCCCCAACACGCTTATTTTGCACTCCGAGATGACGGCGTTCGAGCTCGCTACGGCACAACCTTCCCGAAAGACGAGTGGGAGCCGTGCGGCAAGAAGCACGTTCATGCTCGCTCTTTTTCGTTGCATCGACTCGGTCGCGCCGTGCGGGTTGCCCAAGCCCGCTGCACTGTCGGTGGACCGGCCGGAACTAGCAACGGAGCCGAGACTGCAAAGCCGCCAGACGACGGGTCACGCCCGCGTCTTCGGCGCTTTCGCATCTGAATCGCCCGAGGACGACACGGAACACACCTCGATATCGTGGTAAAACGGCACCGTCCGACAACCAGCCCCTAACGCATCAAGCGGATGAGGCTGCAGACGACTGCCGTGGATTCCCCTGGAGCAGACCCGAGGACACGCTTGACGAGGCCGAAGCCCGCCGCATATCAGACACCCGGTCGCTTTCGCGTACGCCGCTCACGAGAACCCCCACATAATAGCAGCGATAAGTACCCAGACCTCCTTGGGCACTAATACGAGCGTACTCGAGAAAATTTCACCGCGGGTGTGCCCCGAAACGTGTGGCACGTTGAGCGTGCCACAAGTCTACGTCGCTCTCAAACCCGCCGAGGTCGTAGAATTTGCGACCCTACTCACGAAATTCCCACCGAGGATACGGCCGCAAACGTACCGCACCTTGGGTAGGCCACGAGTTTGTGCAACACTACGCTGACGGCACAGCACCGAGGTCGTGCGCGCACGCACGGGAAAATTCCGCCGCGGTTTCTGCCGAAAACGTGAGGCACCACGACTCTCCGCAAGTTCGCGTCGACTGCGAAAGACCGAAGTCGTGAACGACGTGTCCGCTACTCGCCGCCGACACGCTGGACACCAAACGTACAACGACTCGACGGCGTCGTAGAGGCCCACGACGCGGTTTTCCTTAACGACGTCTCGGCGTGGCACCGACAGGTTAGAACGGCCGACCAACGTTCCCTGTCCGCCGTTCGGCTCAGTCGAAGGGCTCGGCGACTTCGGCAACGCTGCGAAGCCGCACGGTGACGCACGCCATGTCCCCATTTTTTTTTTTTTCTTTCTGCGTCTGCCGGGGTGCCCCTATAATAGCAGCGATAAGCACCCAGACCGCCGTGGGTCGCTCGCCCCGGCTGACGTGGTTTTTCGTACTCCTGCGGCGGTCGCCGTCAAGCACGTCCAAATACGCTACTTTCGTGGGCGCATTCACGCTCTTTCGCTTCGCCGGAGTGCCAGCACTCACTCTGCCAAAAACGGCGAACATCCGAGCGGCGGTTCCCACTTTTGCGTCGGCGTCGCAAACCCCGCCCCGGCAGACGAGGTTTGCCGTACTCGTGCGACGGTGGCCGGCGGGCACGTCGAAAGACGCCGATATCGTGCGCGAATTGGCGCACCTTGGCTTCACCGGAGTGCCGCCACTGACTCCTCCAAAAACGGCGAAGATCCGAGCGGCGCTTCCCACTTTCGCATCGGCGTCCCGAACTCCGCCCCGGCTGACGCGGTTTACCGTACTCGTGCGACGGTCGCCGGCGAGCACGTGGAAAGACGCCGATATCGTGCCCGAATCGGCTCCGTTCGGCTTCGCCGGAGTGCCAGCACTGGCTCGGCGAAAGACGACGAACATCCGAGCGACGGTTCTCACTATTGCGTACGCGTCGCAAACCCCGCCCCGGCAGACGCACTTTGCCGTACTCGTGCGACGGTCGCCGGCGAGCACGTAGAAAGACGCCGATATCGTGCCGGAATCGGCCCCGTTTGGCTTCGCCGGAGTGCCAGCACTCACTCGGCCACAAACGGCGAACATCCGAGCGGCGGTTCCCACTTAGCCGTCGGCGTCCCGAACTCCGCCCCGGCAGACGCGGTTGCCGAGCTCGTGCGACTAGCGACCGCGAAGCCGTCTCGCGACGCCGCTTTCGTGCGCGGCTCCCACTGCGACCTGGGTCACCCGAGGTCGACGAGCAAGAAAGAATGTCGAAAAAAAATTTTTTTTTTTTTTTGCGTCTGCCGGGGTGCCCCTATAATAGCAGCGATAAGCACCCAGACCGCCATGGGTCGCTCGCCCCGGCTGACGTGGTTTTTCGTTTTCCTGCGGTGGTCGTCGTCAAGCACGTCCAAACACGCCACTTTCGTGGGCGCATTCGCGCTCTTTCGCTTCGCCGGAGTGCCAGCACTCACTCTGCCAAAAACGGCGAACATCCTAGTGGCGGTTCCCACTTTTGCGTCGGCGTCGCCAACCCCGCCCCGGCATACGCGGTTTGCCGTACTCGTGCGGCGGTGGCCGGCGGGCACGTCGAAAGACACCGAAATCGTGCGCGAGTCGATGCTTCTTGGTCTCGCAGGAGGGCCGCCACTCACTCCTGCAAAAACGGCGAAGATCCGAGCGGCGCTTCCCACTTTTTCGTCGGCATCGCAAACCTCGCCCCGGCAGACGCGCTTTGCCGTACTCGTGCGACGGTCGCCGGCGAGCACGTCGAAATACGCCGATATCGTGCCCGAATCGGCCCCGTTTCGCTTCGCCGGAGTGCCAGCACTCACTCGGCCAAAAACGGCGAACATCCGAGCAGCGGTACCCACTTAGCCGTCGGCATCCCGAACTCCGCGCCGGCTGACGCGGTTGCCGAGCTCGTGCGACTAGCGACCGCGAACGCGTCTCGCGACGCCGCTTTCGTGCGCGGCTCCCATTGCGACCTGGGTTACCCGAGCTCGACCAGCAAAAAAGAAGGTCGAAAAAAAATTTTTTTTTTCTGCGTCTGCCGGGGTGCCCCTATAATAGCAGCGATAAGCACCCAGACCGCCGTGGGTCGCTCGCCCCGGCTGACGTGGTTTTTCGTACTCCTGCAGCGGTCGCCGTCAAGCACGTCCAAATACGCCACTTTCGTGGGCGCTTTCGCGCTCTTTCGCGTCGCCGGTGTGCCAGCACTCACTCTGCCAAAAACGGCGAACATCCTAGTGGCGGTTCCCACTTTTGCGTCGGCGTCGCCAACCCCGCCCCGGCATACGCGGTTTGCCGTACTCGTGCGGCGGTGGCCGGCGGGCACGTCGAAAGACACCGATATCGTGCGCGAGTCGATGCTTCTTGGTCTCGCAGGAGGGCCGCCACTCACTCCTGCAAAAACGGCGAAGATCCGAGCGGCGCTTCCCACTTTTTCGTCGGCATCGCAAACCTCGCCCCGGCAGACGCGCTTTGCCGTACTCGTGCGACGGTCGCCGGCGAGCACGTCGAAATACGCCGATATCGTGCCCGAATCGGCCCCGTTTCGCTTCGCCGGAGTGCCAGCACTCACTCGGCCAAAAACGGCGAACATCCGAGCAGCGGTACCCACTTAGCCGTCGGCATCCCGAACTCCGCGCCGGCTGACGCGGTTGCCGAGCTCGTGCGACTAGCGACCGCGAACGCGTCTCGCGACGCCGCTTTCGTGCGCGGCTCCCATTGCGACCTGGGTTACCCGAGCTCGACCAGCAAAAAAGAAGGTCGAAAAAAAATTTTTTTTTTCTGCGTCTGCCGGGGTGCCCCTATAATAGCAGCGATAAGCACCCAGACCGCCGTGGGTCGCTCGCCCCGGCTGACGTGGTTTTTCGTACTCCTGCAGCGGTCGCCGTCAAGCACGTCCAAATACGCCACTTTCGTGGGCGCTTTCGCGCTCTTTCGCGTCGCCGGTGTGCCAGCACTCACTCTGCCAAAAACGGCCAACATCCGAGCGGCGGTTCCCACTTTTGCGTCGGCGTCGTAAACCCCGCCCCGGCAGACGCGGTTTGCCCTACTCGTTCGACGGTCGCCGGCGAGCGCGTCGAAAGACGCCGATATCGTGCGCTAATTGGCGCTCCTTGGCTTCTCCGGAGTGCCGCCACTCACTCCTCCAAAAACGGCGAAGATCCGAGCGGCGTTCTCCACTTTCGCATCGGCGTCCCGAACTCCGCCCGGGCTGACGCGGTTTACCGTACTCGTGCGACGGTCGCCGCCGGGCACGTCGAAAGACGCCGATATCGTGCCGTAATCGGCCCCGTTTGGCTTCGCCCGAGTGCCAGCACTCACTCGGCCAAAAACGGCGAACATCCGAGCAGCGTTTCCCACTTTCGCATCGGCGTCCCGAAGCCCGCCCCGGCAGACGCGGTTTGCCCTACTCGAGCGACGGTCGCCGGCGATCACGTCGAAAGGCGCCGAATTCGTGCACGAATCGATGCTTCTTGGTCTCGCAGGAGGGCCGCCACTCACTCCTGCAAAAACGGCGAAGATCCGAGTTGCGCTTCCCACTTTTTCGTCGGCGTCCCGAACTACGCCCCGGCTGACGCGGTTTACCGTACTCGTGCGACGGTCGCCGGCGGGCACTTCAAAATACGCCGATTTCGTGGGCGCATTCACGCTGTTTCGCTTCCCCGGAGTGCCAACACTCACTCTGCCGAAAGCGGCGATCATCCGAGCGGCGGTTCCCACTTTTGCGTCGGCTTCGCAAACGGCGCCCCGGCAGACGCGCTCGTGCGACGTACTCGTGCGACGGTCGCCGGCGAGCACGTCGAAAGACGCCGATATCGTGCTCGAATCGACCCCGTTTCGCTTCGCCGGAGTGCTGCCAGTCACGGCGCAGAAAACGGCGAACAAGTGTTTTTTTTTTTTTTCCTAGAATTTGTGTTATAGAAGGCACATTTGATATCGGACGATAATTTTCAACTTTATCACGCGCACCGATTTTCGTGTAGAGGTTTGCAAGTTTATGGGAATTTCTCCACTTGGAATAATGCGATTTAGTAGTACTACGAGAACTTCATGGATGTACTCAAGGGTACGGGGCAAGTCAGTTACGTCAACACCTGCAGATTTTTTACACTTCAAACTGAAAATTGTTGGTTGTGAGTCCTCGTGTGATATTAAAGGCCGATTCGCTAACACATAGAACAAAGAAAGAAAGGAAGAAAAAACGCCCGCGCTCGCTCAAGAAACCTGGGTTCGCAACAAGTGGCAACAACAAGCAACCGAGCGAGTGCGCCAAAACCCGTGGCGGCCGAACAAACGCGAAGTCCCAACCGCGTCAGCCGGGGCGGCACGGGACAGGAAAAATCACTTCAGCCGGGGCGGCGGGGCACCGAATAAACCTCGTCACCTCGTCGCAGGATAAAAGAGGAAACAAAAAGTCTAAACAGCGTCTGCTGGAGCGAATGCGTAATAAAACAACAACAACAACAAAAAAAAAACACCCGCGCTCAAGAAGTCTGCAATCCTCACAAAAGGCGACTGTGACCGAGCAGCGTCAGCCGGGGCCGTGCGGAAACGGAAAAACCGCGACTACCGGGGCGTCGAGGCACCGAAAAATCCACTTCAGCCGCGGCGAAAAAAAAAACAAAAAGAAAGACGGAGGGGGGGGGGGAACCACGTCTGCCGGGGCGAAGGAAAAAAAAAAACGCGTCTGCCGGGGCGAGCCCGGGTGCGGCACCACCGGGAAAACTGTGGCAAACAGACATGGCGATCGAGTGAGTGGGCCGCCAGCCAGGCTCAGCCAAAAAGTGCAAAGTCCGAACTGCGTCAGCCGGGGCGGCAAAAACCGCGTCAGCCGGGGCGGCGCAAAAAACCGCGTCTGCCGGGGCGGCACGAAACCGCGTCAGCCGGGGCGGGGCGAAAACTGCGTCAGCCGGGGCGAAAAGAAAAAAAAAAAACGCGTCTGCCGGGGCAAGCCCGGGTGCGGCACCACCGGGAAAACTGTGGCAAACAGACATGGCGATCGAGTGAGTGGGCCGCCAGCCAGGCACAGCCGAAAAGTGCAAAGTCCGAACCGTGTCAGCCGGGGCGACGCAAAAACCGCGTCAGCCGGGGCGGCGCGAAAACCGCGTCAGCCGGGGCGGCACGAAACCGCGTCAGCCGGGGCGGCGCGAAAACTTCGTCAGCCGGGGCGGCGCGAAAACCTCGTCAGCCGGGGCGAGAGAAAAGGGGGGGGGGGGAACCACGTCTGCCGGGGCGAAAGAAAAAAAAAACGCGTCTGCCGGGGCGAGCCCGGGTGCGGCACCACCGGGAAGACTGTGGCAAACAGACATGGCGATCGAGTGAGTGGGCCGCCAGCCAGGCTCAGCCCAAAAAGTGCCAAGTCCGAACTGCGTCAGCCGGGGCGGCAAAAACCGCGTCAGCCGGGGCGGCGCGAAAACCGCGTCTGCCGGGGCGGCGCGAAAACTGCGTCAGCCGGGGCGAGCCCGGGTGCGGCACCACCGGGAAAACTGTGGCTAACAGACATGGCGATCGAGTGAGTGGGCCACCAGCCAGGCTCAGCCAAAAAGTGCCAAGTCCGAACTGCGTCAGCCGGGGCGGCAAAAACCGCGTCAGCCGGGGCGGCGCAAAAAAACCGCGTCTGCCGGGGCGGCACGAAACCGCGTCAGCCGGGGCGGCGCGAAAACTGCGTCAGCCGGGGCGAAAGAAAAAAAAAAACGCGTCTGCCGGGGCGAGCCCGGGTGCGGCACCACCGGGAAAACTGTGGCAAACAGACATGGCGATCGAGTGAGTGGGCCGCCAGCCAGGCACAGCCGAAAAGTGCTAAGTCCGAACTGCGTCTGCCGGGGCGGCACGAAACCGCGTCAGCCGGGGCGGCGCGAAAACCGCGTCTGCCGGGGCGGCACGAAACCGCGTCAGCCGGGGCGGCGCGAAAACTGCGTCAGCCGGGGCGAGCCCGGGTGCGGCACCACCGGGAAAACTGTGGCAAACAGACATGGCGATCGAGTGAGTGGGCCGCCAGCCAGGCACAGCCGAAAAGTGCTAAGTCCGAACTGCGTCTGCCGGGGCGGCACGAAACCGCGTCAGCCGGGGCGGCGCGAAAACCGCGTCTGCCAAGCGGCACGAAACCGCGTCAGCCGGGGCGGCGCGAAAACTGCGTCAGCCGGGGCGAGCCCGGGTGCGGCACCACCGGGAAAACTGTGGCAAACAGACATGGCGATCGAGTGAGTGGGCCGCCAGCCAGGCACAGCCGAAAAGTGCCAAGTCCGAACTGCGTCAGCCGGGGCGGCAAAAACCGCGTCAGCCGGGGCGGCGCAAAAAACCGCGTCTGCCGGGGCGGCACGAAACCGCGTCAGCCGGGGCGGCGCGAAAACTGCGTCAGCCGGGGCGAAAGAAAAAAAAAAAAACGCGTCTGCCGGGGCGAGCCCGGGTGCGGCACCACCGGGAAAACTGTGGCAAACAGACATGGCGATCGAGTGAGTGGGCCGCCAGCCAGGCACAGCCGAAAAGTGCTAAGTCCGAACTGCGTCTGCCGGGGCGGCACGAAACCGCGTCAGCCGGGGCGGCGCGAAAACCGCGTCTGCCGGGGCGGCACGAAACCGCGTCAGCCGGGGCGGCGCGAAAACTGCGTCAGCCGGGGCGAGCCCGGGTGCGGCACCACCGGGAAAACTGTGGCAAACAGACATGGCGATCGAGTGAGTGGGCCGCCAGCCAGGCACAGCCGAAAAGTGCTAAGTCCGAACTGCGTCTGCCGGGGCGGCACGAAACCGCGTCAGCCGGGGCGGCGCGAAAACCGCGTCTGCCGGGGCGGCACGAAACCGCGTCAGCCGGGGCGGCGCGAAAACTGCGTCAGCCGGGGCGAGCCCGGGTGCGGCACCACCGGGAAAACTGTGGCAAACAGACATGGCGATCGAGTGAGTGGGCCGCCAGCCAGGCACAGCCGAAAAGTGCAAAGTCCGAACCGTGTCAGCCGGGGCGACGCAAAAACCGCGTCAGCCGGGGCGGCGCGAAAACCGCGTCAGCCGGGGCGGCACGAAACCGCGTCAGCCGGGGCGGCGCGAAAACTGCGTCAGCCGGGGCGGCGCGAAAACCTCGTCAGCCGGGGCGAGCGAAAAGGGGGGGGGGGGAACCACGTCTGCCGGGGCGAAAGAAAAAAAAACGCGTCTGCCGGGGCGAGCCCGGGTGCGGCACCACCGGGAAGACTGTGGCAAACAGACATGGCGATCGAGTGAGTGGGCCGCCAGCCAGGCTCAGCCCAAAAAGTGCCAAGTCCGAACTGCGTCAGCCGGGGCGGCAAAAACCGCGTCAGCCGGGGCGGCGCGAAAACCGCGTCTGCCGGGGCGGCGCGAAAACTGCGTCAGCCGGGGCGAGCCCGGGTGCGGCACCACCGGGAAAACTGTGGCTAACAGACATGGCGATCGAGTGAGTGGGCCACCAGCCAGGCTCAGCCAAAAAGTGCCAAGTCCGAACTGCGTCAGCCGGGGCGGCAAAAACCGCGTCAGCCGGGGCGGCGCAAAAAAACCGCGTCTGCCGGGGCGGCACGAAACCGCGTCAGCCGGGGCGGCGCGAAAACTGCGTCAGCCGGGGCGAAAGAAAAAAAAAAACGCGTCTGCCGGGGCGAGCCCGGGTGCGGCACCACCGGGAAAACTGTGGCAAACAGACATGGCGATCGAGTGAGTGGGCCGCCAGCCAGGCACAGCCGAAAAGTGCTAAGTCCGAACTGCGTCTGCCAGGGCGGCACGAAACCGCGTCAGCCGGGGCGGCGCGAAAACCGCGTCTGCCGGGGCGGCACGAAACCGCGTCAGCCGGGGCGGCGCGAAAACTGCGTCAGCCGGGGCGAGCCCGGGTGCGGCACCACCGGGAAAACTGTGGCAAACAGACATGGCGATCGAGTGAGTGGGCCGCCAGCCAGGCACAGCCGAAAAGTGCTAAGTCCGAACTGCGTCTGCCGGGGCGGCACGAAACCGCGTCAGCCGGGGCGGCGCGAAAACCGCGTCTGCCGGGGCGGCACGAAACCGCGTCAGCCGGGGCGGCGCGAAAACTGCGTCAGCCGGGGCGAGCCCGGGTGCGGCACCACCGGGAAAACTGTGGCAAACAGACATGGCGATCGAGTGAGTGGGCCGCCAGCCAGGCACAGCCGAAAAGTGCTAAGTCCGAACTGCGTCAGCCGGGGCGGCAAAAACCGCGTCAGCCGGGGCGGCGCAAAAAACCGCGTCTGCCGGGGCGGCACGAAACCGCGTCAGCCGGGGCGGCGCGAAAACTGCGTCAGCCGGGGCGAAAGAAAAAAAAAAAACGCGTCTGCCGGGGCGAGCCCGGGTGCGGCACCACCGGGAAAACTGTGGCAAACAGACATGGCGATCGAGTGAGTGGGCCGCCAGCCAGGCACAGCCGAAAAGTGCCAAGTCCGAACTGCGTCTGCCGGGGCGGCACGAAACCGCGTCAGCCGGGGCGGCGCGAAAACCGCGTCTGCCGGGGCGGCACGAAACCGCGTCAGCCGGGGCGGCGCGAAAACTGCGTCAGCCGGGGCGAGCCCGGGTGCGGCACCACCGGGAAAACTGTGGCAAACAGACATGGCGATCGAGTGAGTGGGCCGCCAGCCAGGCACAGCCGAAAAGTGCTAAGTCCGAACTGCGTCTGCCGGGGCGGCACGAAACCGCGTCAGCCGGGGCGGCGCGAAAACCGCGTCTGCCGGGGCGGCACGAAACCGCGTCAGCCGGGGCGGCGCGAAAACTGCGTCAGCCGGGGCGAGCCCGGGTGCGGCACCACCGGGAAAACTGTGGCAAACAGACATGGCGATCGAGTGAGTGGGCCGCCAGCCAGGCACAGCCGAAAAGTGCTAAGTCCGAACTGCGTCAGCCGGGGCGGCAAAAACCGCGTCAGCCGGGGCGGCGCAAAAACCGCGTCTGCCGGGGCGAAATAAAAAAAAAAAAACAAAGAAAAAAGCCCGCGCTTAATCAAAAGAAAACAAAGAAAAAAGCTTGCGCTTAATCAAAAGAAAACAAACAAAAAAAGTTCGCGCTTAAGCCTGGCGGTGGAACCACCGGGGCAAACAGACCTGGCGATCGAGTGAGTGGGCCGCCAGCCGGGGTGAGCCAAAAAGTGCAAAGTCCGAACCGCGTCAGCCGGGGCGGCGCGAAAACCGCGTCAGCCGGGGCGGCGCGAAAACCGCGTCAGCCGGGGCGGCGCAAAAACCGCGTCAGCCGGGGCGGCGCAAAAACTGCGTCAGCCGGGGCGGCACGGAAAAACGAAAACCGCGTCAGCCGGGGCGACATCAAAATGAGGAAAAAAAAAAAAAAACTGCCTTAGGACACCTGCGTACACTTTCATGCGTTTGGGCATATCTCTCTGTAACACGCGCGCCCCTCGTTACGCGCGGCACTCTGTTTTCTCCGACACCCATATTTCGGCGGCATGTGGCACGCGCGCCCGTCCCTACGCACGGCACACCGCAGTGCTTTCTCGATATTTTTCTTTTCCTCCAACACCGTCATCTATAGGCTTTTAGTGACCTGTTGCTCGTGGCACAAGTTCGCTAGCTCTGACACCTCTTGCATGCGCACCGTTTTTG
>NW_027464687.1:370000-382500 GCF_043290135.1 Rhipicephalus microplus
CGTCGACGCTCCCCTAACCGCGATCTCGCACCGTGTTTCGTGTGGCGAATTCAAAAGCCGGCCGGCGCTGCTGCAACCATTACGGTCGGTACGCATACGCCGCGGAGGGCGGGACGGTCATCGGAGCGTGCGGTTCCTCCATCGAGTACTGCGCACCTCGGCCGTCGCATCGCCGTGCCATGACCGGCCGCGCGTCAACGCGAACCGGTGCCAGCGAGATCCCTCGCCTGCAAGAACCGACCGGCAGCCTCCGTCACCCGAGGACGCGGAGGCGCTTGCCGCGGACGGCGGGACGGTATGCACTGGTGCACAGCGGACCCGTCACATCGCCAGTTCCTTGACCGACCGCCGACGCTTGTGCCGTTCCTCTCGTACTTGGCAGTCGCCGCGCGATTGTCGGGTCTCGTTCTTGCACGCTCGAACGGTCGGGAGGGCACTCGGCTGGCGTTTCGGGAACGCGCAGCCTCGCCTTCTACCGACGTAACCACGACTCGCCGTTCGCGCTCCGCCGCTCCTGTTTACAGTACTAGGCGGTCCCGCAGCGGTCGGGTCGCGCATTTCGAGCGCTTCGAGCCACGGTGCAGTGGCGGGTCGAAAGCCGACCTATGAGTGCGTTGCGCCGTTTGTACCCGCGTCCGCCACCTGGCCGACCGTCCAAGGTCGCGGTGTTGGCGTCCGCTGGGCGCAACAATTTGTCACGGGGTGCCGCTCCACATTCAGGCAGCCCCGTGGGGAAAAGCCGACCCCGCGTCCAAACGGGGTCAGCGGCAGAAAGTGTCGGGCGCAGACGCAGCTGAGGCGCTCACCCTTCACAATCCGTTAATGATCCTTCCGCAGGTTCACCTACGGAAACCTTGTTACGACTTTTACTTCCTCTAAATGATCAAGTTTGGTCATCTTTCCAACAGACCGGCGCAACCGAAAGGCCGCGCCGGACATCGGTCCGAAGACCTCACTAAATCATTCAATCGGTAGTAGCGACGGGCGGTGTGTACAAAGGGCAGGGACGTAATCAACGCGAGCTTATGACTCGCGCTTACTGGGAATTCCTCGTTCAAGGGGAACAATTGCAAGCCCCTATCCCAATCACGAAAGAAGTTCCACGGGTTACCCAGTCTTTTCAGACAGGGATAAAGACACGCTGCTTCCTTCAGTGTAGCGCGCGTGCGGCCCCGGACATCTAAGGGCATCACAGACCTGTTATTGCTCTGTTTCGTGCGGCTAGGAGCCGCTTGTCCCTCTAAGAAGGTTGTAAGGTGCTGGGAACCCCGCATTTATTTAATAGGCTAGAGTCTCGTTCGTTATCGGAATTAACCAGACAAATCGCTCCACCAACTAAGAACGGCCATGCACCACCATCCACCGAATCAAGAAAGAGCTCTCAATCTGTCAATCCTCCCAGTGTCCGGGCCGGGTAAGTTTTCCCGTGTTGAGTCAAATTAAGCCGCAGGCTCCACTCCTGGTGGTGCCCTTCCGTCAATTCCTTTAAGTTTCAGCTTTGCAACCATACTTCCCCCGGAACCCAAATACTTTGGTTTCCCGGAAGCTGCCCGCCGAGTCATTTGAGTAACTCAGGCGGATCGCTGGTTGGCATCGTTTATGGTCAGAACTAGGGCGGTATCTGATCGCCTTCGAACCTCTGACTTTCGTTCTTGATCAATGAAAACATTCTTGGCAAATGCTTTCGCAGTAGTTCGTCTTGCGACGGTCCAAGAATTTCACCTCTAGCGCCGCAATACGAATGCCCCCGTCCGTCCCTCTTAATCATTACCTCGTATTCCAAAAACCAACAGAACAGAAACGAGGTCTTGTTCTATTATTCCATGCAAGTTTATTCAGGCGACTCGCCTGCGTTGAGCACTCTAATTTTTTCAAAGTAAAAGCACCGGCCATCTCGAGGCACACAATGAAGTGCACCAAGAAAGAACCGGCATGATGTTCAGTCCGAGCCGTCGCATCGGGTAGATGCACTACTCGTCTGGAACTGAGATCCAACTACGAGCTTTTTAACCGCAGCAGCTTTAGTATACGCTATTGGAGCTGGAATTACCGCGGCTGCTGGCACCAGACTTGCCCTCCAATTGATCCTCGTTAAAGGATTTAGAGTGTACTCATTTCAATTACGGGGCCTCAAAAGAGTCCCGTATTGTTATTTTTCGTCACTACCTCCCCGTGCCGGGAGTGGGTAATTTGCGCGCCTGCTGCCTTCCTTGGATGTGGTAGCCGTTTCTCAGGCTCCCTCTCCGGAATCGAACCCTGATTCTCCGTTACCCGTAACAACCATGGTAAGCAAGTAACCTACCATCGAAAGTTGATAAGGCAGACACTTGAAAGAAACGTCGCCGGCTCGTGGCCATGCGATCAGCACAAAGTTATCCAGAGTCACCACACAATACGGGCCGAAACCCGATCGATCTTGGTCTAATAAAAGCACCCGTTACCCAAAGGGCTCCAGGCTCACTGCATGTATTAGCTCTAGAATTGCCACAGTTATCCAAGTAGGAAGAAACGATCTAAGGAACCATAACTGATTTAATGAGCCATTCGCGGTTTCGCCTTATTTCGGCATGTACTTAGACATGCATGGCTTAATCTTTGAGACAAGCATATGATTACTGGCAGGATCAACCAGGTAATCGTTCGACTGCGCGTCCGTCCTCGCCTTCGGCGGGCCGGACGCAGTCTGTGTGCGGCGGAGGCCACCTTCAGGCGCCCCAACACGCTTATTTTGCACTCCGAGATGACGGCGTTCGAGCTCGCTACGGCACAACCTTCCCGAAAGACGAGTGGGAGCCGTGCGGCAAGAAGCACGTTCATGCTCGCTCTTTTTCGTTGCATCGACTCGGTCGCGCCGTGCGGGTTGCCCAAGCCCGCTGCACTGTCGGTGGACCGGCCGGAACTAGCAACGGAGCCGAGACTGCAAAGCCGCCAGACGACGGGTCACGCCCGCGTCTTCGGCGCTTTCGCATCTGAATCGCCCGAGGACGACACGGAACACACCTCGATATCGTGGTAAAACGGCACCGTCCGACAACCAGCCCCTAACGCATCAAGCGGATGAGGCTGCAGACGACTGCCGTGGATTCCCCTGGAGCAGACCCGAGGACACGCTTGACGAGGCCGAAGCCCGCCGCATATCAGACACCCGGTCGCTTTCGCGTACGCCGCTCACGAGAACCCCCACATAATAGCAGCGATAAGTACCCAGACCTCCTTGGGCACTAATACGAGCGTACTCGAGAAAATTTCACCGCGGGTGTGCCCCGAAACGTGTGGCACGTTGAGCGTGCCACAAGTCTACGTCGCTCTCAAACCCGCCGAGGTCGTAGAATTTGCGACCCTACTCACGAAATTCCCACCGAGGATACGGCCGCAAACGTACCGCACCTTGGGTAGGCCACGAGTTTGTGCAACACTACGCTGACGGCACAGCACCGAGGTCGTGCGCGCACGCACGGGAAAATTCCGCCGCGGTTTCTGCCGAAAACGTGAGGCACCACGACTCTCCGCAAGTTCGCGTCGACTGCGAAAGACCGAAGTCGTGAACGACGTGTCCGCTACTCGCCGCCGACACGCTGGACACCAAACGTACAACGACTCGACGGCGTCGTAGAGGCCCACGACGCGGTTTTCCTTAACGACGTCTCGGCGTGGCACCGACAGGTTAGAACGGCCGACCAACGTTCCCTGTCCGCCGTTCGGCTCAGTCGAAGGGCTCGGCGACTTCGGCAACGCTGCGAAGCCGCACGGTGACGCACGCCATGTCCCCATTTTTTTTTTTTTTTCTTTCTGCGTCTGCCGGGGTGCCCCTATAATAGCAGCGATAAGCACCCAGACCGCCGTGGGTCGCTCGCCCCGGCTGACGTGGTTTTTCGTACTCCTGCGGCGGTCGCCGTCAAGCACGTCCAAATACGCTACTTTCGTGGGCGCATTCACGCTCTTTCGCTTCGCCGGAGTGCCAGCACTCACTCTGCCAAAAACGGCGAACATCCGAGCGGCGGTTCCCACTTTTGCGTCGGCGTCGCAAACCCCGCCCCGGCAGACGAGGTTTGCCGTACTCGTGCGACGGTGGCCGGCGGGCACGTCGAAAGACGCCGATATCGTGCGCGAATTGGCGCACCTTGGCTTCACCGGAGTGCCGCCACTGACTCCTCCAAAAACGGCGAAGATCCGAGCGGCGCTTCCCACTTTCGCATCGGCGTCCCGAACTCCGCCCCGGCTGACGCGGTTTACCGTACTCGTGCGACGGTCGCCGGCGAGCACGTGGAAAGACGCCGATATCGTGCCCGAATCGGCTCCGTTCGGCTTCGCCGGAGTGCCAGCACTGGCTCGGCGAAAGACGACGAACATCCGAGCGACGGTTCTCACTATTGCGTACGCGTCGCAAACCCCGCCCCGGCAGACGCACTTTGCCGTACTCGTGCGACGGTCGCCGGCGAGCACGTAGAAAGACGCCGATATCGTGCCGGAATCGGCCCCGTTTGGCTTCGCCGGAGTGCCAGCACTCACTCGGCCACAAACGGCGAACATCCGAGCGGCGGTTCCCACTTAGCCGTCGGCGTCCCGAACTCCGCCCCGGCAGACGCGGTTGCCGAGCTCGTGCGACTAGCGACCGCGAAGCCGTCTCGCGACGCCGCTTTCGTGCGCGGCTCCCACTGCGACCTGGGTCACCCGAGGTCGACGAGCAAGAAAGAATGTCGAAAAAAAATTTTTTTTTTTTTTTGCGTCTGCCGGGGTGCCCCTATAATAGCAGCGATAAGCACCCAGACCGCCATGGGTCGCTCGCCCCGGCTGACGTGGTTTTTCGTTTTCCTGCGGTGGTCGTCGTCAAGCACGTCCAAACACGCCACTTTCGTGGGCGCATTCGCGCTCTTTCGCTTCGCCGGAGTGCCAGCACTCACTCTGCCAAAAACGGCGAACATCCTAGTGGCGGTTCCCACTTTTGCGTCGGCGTCGCCAACCCCGCCCCGGCATACGCGGTTTGCCGTACTCGTGCGGCGGTGGCCGGCGGGCACGTCGAAAGACACCGATATCGTGCGCGAGTCGATGCTTCTTGGTCTCGCAGGAGGGCCGCCACTCACTCCTGCAAAAACGGCGAAGATCCGAGCGGCGCTTCCCACTTTTTCGTCGGCATCGCAAACCTCGCCCCGGCAGACGCGCTTTGCCGTACTCGTGCGACGGTCGCCGGCGAGCACGTCGAAATACGCCGATATCGTGCCCGAATCGGCCCCGTTTCGCTTCGCCGGAGTGCCAGCACTCACTCGGCCAAAAACGGCGAACATCCGAGCAGCGGTACCCACTTAGCCGTCGGCATCCCGAACTCCGCGCCGGCTGACGCGGTTGCCGAGCTCGTGCGACTAGCGACCGCGAACGCGTCTCGCGACGCCGCTTTCGTGCGCGGCTCCCATTGCGACCTGGGTTACCCGAGCTCGACCAGCAAAAAAGAAGGTCGAAAAAAAATTTTTTTTTTCTGCGTCTGCCGGGGTGCCCCTATAATAGCAGCGATAAGCACCCAGACCGCCGTGGGTCGCTCGCCCCGGCTGACGTGGTTTTTCGTACTCCTGCAGCGGTCGCCGTCAAGCACGTCCAAATACGCCACTTTCGTGGGCGCTTTCGCGCTCTTTCGCGTCGCCGGTGTGCCAGCACTCACTCTGCCAAAAACGGCGAACATCCTAGTGGCGGTTCCCACTTTTGCGTCGGCGTCGCCAACCCCGCCCCGGCATACGCGGTTTGCCGTACTCGTGCGGCGGTGGCCGGCGGGCACGTCGAAAGACACCGATATCGTGCGCGAGTCGATGCTTCTTGGTCTCGCAGGAGGGCCGCCACTCACTCCTGCAAAAACGGCGAAGATCCGAGCGGCGCTTCCCACTTTTTCGTCGGCATCGCAAACCTCGCCCCGGCAGACGCGCTTTGCCGTACTCGTGCGACGGTCGCCGGCGAGCACGTCGAAATACGCCGATATCGTGCCCGAATCGGCCCCGTTTCGCTTCGCCGGAGTGCCAGCACTCACTCGGCCAAAAACGGCGAACATCCGAGCAGCGGTACCCACTTAGCCGTCGGCATCCCGAACTCCGCGCCGGCTGACGCGGTTGCCGAGCTCGTGCGACTAGCGACCGCGAACGCGTCTCGCGACGCCGCTTTCGTGCGCGGCTCCCATTGCGACCTGGGTTACCCGAGCTCGACCAGCAAAAAAGAAGGTCGAAAAAAATTTTTTTTTTTCTGCGTCTGCCGGGGTGCCCCTATAATAGCAGCGATAAGCACCCAGACCGCCGTGGGTCGCTCGCCCCGGCTGACGTGGTTTTTCGTACTCCTGCAGCGGTCGCCGTCAAGCACGTCCAAATACGCCACTTTCGTGGGCGCTTTCGCGCTCTTTCGCGTCGCCGGTGTGCCAGCACTCACTCTGCCAAAAACGGCCAACATCCGAGCGGCGGTTCCCACTTTTGCGTCGGCGTCGTAAACCCCGCCCCGGCAGACGCGGTTTGCCCTACTCGTTCGACGGTCGCCGGCGAGCGCGTCGAAAGACGCCGATATCGTGCGCTAATTGGCGCTCCTTGGCTTCTCCGGAGTGCCGCCACTCACTCCTCCAAAAACGGCGAAGATCCGAGCGGCGTTCTCCACTTTCGCATCGGCGTCCCGAACTCCGCCCGGGCTGACGCGGTTTACCGTACTCGTGCGACGGTCGCCGCCGGGCACGTCGAAAGACGCCGATATCGTGCCGTAATCGGCCCCGTTTGGCTTCGCCCGAGTGCCAGCACTCACTCGGCCAAAAACGGCGAACATCCGAGCAGCGTTTCCCACTTTCGCATCGGCGTCCCGAAGCCCGCCCCGGCAGACGCGGTTTGCCCTACTCGAGCGACGGTCGCCGGCGATCACGTCGAAAGGCGCCGAATTCGTGCACGAATCGATGCTTCTTGGTCTCGCAGGAGGGCCGCCACTCACTCCTGCAAAAACGGCGAAGATCCGAGTTGCGCTTCCCACTTTTTCGTCGGCGTCCCGAACTACGCCCCGGCTGACGCGGTTTACCGTACTCGTGCGACGGTCGCCGGCGGGCACTTCAAAATACGCCGATTTCGTGGGCGCATTCACGCTGTTTCGCTTCCCCGGAGTGCCAACACTCACTCTGCCGAAAGCGGCGATCATCCGAGCGGCGGTTCCCACTTTTGCGTCGGCTTCGCAAACGGCGCCCCGGCAGACGCGCTCGTGCGACGTACTCGTGCGACGGTCGCCGGCGAGCACGTCGAAAGACGCCGATATCGTGCTCGAATCGACCCCGTTTCGCTTCGCCGGAGTGCTGCCAGTCACGGCGCAGAAAACGGCGAACAAGTGTTTTTTTTTTTTTTTCCTAGAATTTGTGTTATAGAAGGCACATTTGATATCGGACGATAATTTTCAACTTTATCACGCGCACCGATTTTCGTGTAGAGGTTTGCAAGTTTATGGGAATTTCTCCACTTGGAATAATGCGATTTAGTAGTACTACGAGAACTTCATGGATGTACTCAAGGGTACGGGGCAAGTCAGTTACGTCAACACCTGCAGATTTTTTACACTTCAAACTGAAAATTGTTGGTTGTGAGTCCTCGTGTGATATTAAAGGCCGATTCGCTAACACATAAAACAAAGAAAGAAAGGAAGAAAAAACGCCCGCGCTCGCTCAAGAAACCTGGGTTCGCAACAAGTGGCAACAACAAGCAACCGAGCGAGTGCGCCAAAACCCGTGGCGGCCGAACAAACGCGAAGTCCCAACCGCGTCAGCCGGGGCGGCACGGGACAGGAAAAATCACTTCAGCCGGGGCGGCGGGGCACCGAATAAACCTCGTCACCTCGTCGCAGGATAAAAGAGGAAACAAAAAGTCTAAACAGCGTCTGCTGGAGCGAATGCGTAATAAAACAACAACAACAACAAAAAAAAAACACCCGCGCTCAAGAAGTCTGCAATCCTCACAAAAGGCGACTGTGACCGAGCAGCGTCAGCCGGGGCCGTGCGGAAACGGAAAAACCGCGACTACCGGGGCGTCGAGGCACCGAAAAATCCACTTCAGCCGCGGCGAAAAAAAAAAACAAAAAGAAAGACGGAGGGGGGGGGGGGAACCACGTCTGCCGGGGCGAAGGAAAAAAAAAACGCGTCTGCCGGGGCGAGCCCGGGTGCGGCACCACCGGGAAAACTGTGGCAAACAGACATGGCGATCGAGTGAGTGGGCCGCCAGCCAGGCTCAGCCAAAAAGTGCAAAGTCCGAACTGCGTCAGCCGGGGCGGCAAAAACCGCGTCAGCCGGGGCGGCGCAAAAAACCGCGTCTGCCGGGGCGGCACGAAACCGCGTCAGCCGGGGCGGGGCGAAAACTGCGTCAGCCGGGGCGAAAAGAAAAAAAAAAAACGCGTCTGCCGGGGCAAGCCCGGGTGCGGCACCACCGGGAAAACTGTGGCAAACAGACATGGCGATCGAGTGAGTGGGCCGCCAGCCAGGCACAGCCGAAAAGTGCAAAGTCCGAACCGTGTCAGCCGGGGCGACGCAAAAACCGCGTCAGCCGGGGCGGCGCGAAAACCGCGTCAGCCGGGGCGGCACGAAACCGCGTCAGCCGGGGCGGCGCGAAAACTGCGTCAGCCGGGGCGGCGCGAAAACCTCGTCAGCCGGGGCGAGCGAAAAGGGGGGGGGGGGGAACCACGTCTGCCGGGGCGAAAGAAAAAAAAAACGCGTCTGCCGGGGCGAGCCCGGGTGCGGCACCACCGGGAAGACTGTGGCAAACAGACATGGCGATCGAGTGAGTGGGCCGCCAGCCAGGCTCAGCCCAAAAAGTGCCAAGTCCGAACTGCGTCAGCCGGGGCGGCAAAAACCGCGTCAGCCGGGGCGGCGCGAAAACCGCGTCTGCCGGGGCGGCGCGAAAACTGCGTCAGCCGGGGCGAGCCCGGGTGCGGCACCACCGGGAAAACTGTGGCTAACAGACATGGCGATCGAGTGAGTGGGCCACCAGCCAGGCTCAGCCAAAAAGTGCCAAGTCCGAACTGCGTCAGCCGGGGCGGCAAAAACCGCGTCAGCCGGGGCGGCGCAAAAAAACCGCGTCTGCCGGGGCGGCACGAAACCGCGTCAGCCGGGGCGGCGCGAAAACTGCGTCAGCCGGGGCGAAAGAAAAAAAAAACGCGTCTGCCGGGGCGAGCCCGGGTGCGGCACCACCGGGAAAACTGTGGCAAACAGACATGGCGATCGAGTGAGTGGGCCGCCAGCCAGGCACAGCCGAAAAGTGCTAAGTCCGAACTGCGTCTGCCGGGGCGGCACGAAACCGCGTCAGCCGGGGCGGCGCGAAAACCGCGTCTGCCGGGGCGGCACGAAACCGCGTCAGCCGGGGCGGCGCGAAAACTGCGTCAGCCGGGGCGAGCCCGGGTGCGGCACCACCGGGAAAACTGTGGCAAACAGACATGGCGATCGAGTGAGTGGGCCGCCAGCCAGGCACAGCCGAAAAGTGCTAAGTCCGAACTGCGTCTGCCGGGGCGGCACGAAACCGCGTCAGCCGGGGCGGCGCGAAAACCGCGTCTGCCGGGGCGGCACGAAACCGCGTCAGCCGGGGCGGCGCGAAAACTGCGTCAGCCGGGGCGAGCCCGGGTGCGGCACCACCGGGAAAACTGTGGCAAACAGACATGGCGATCGAGTGAGTGGGCCGCCAGCCAGGCACAGCCGAAAAGTGCCAAGTCCGAACCGTGTCAGCCGGGGCGACGCAAAAACCGCGTCAGCCGGGGCGGCGCGAAAACCGCGTCAGCCGGGGCGGCACGAAACCGCGTCAGCCGGGGCGGCGCGAAAACTGCGTCAGCCGGGGCGGCGCGAAAACCTCGTCAGCCGGGGCGAGCGAAAAGGGGGGGGGGGGGAACCACGTCTGCCGGGGCGAAAGAAAAAAAAAACGCGTCTGCCGGGGCGAGCCCGGGTGCGGCACCACCGGGAAGACTGTGGCAAACAGACATGGCGATCGAGTGAGTGGGCCGCCAGCCAGGCTCAGCCCAAAAAGTGCCAAGTCCGAACTGCGTCAGCCGGGGCGGCAAAAACCGCGTCAGCCGGGGCGGCGCGAAAACCGCGTCTGCCGGGGCGGCGCGAAAACTGCGTCAGCCGGGGCGAGCCCGGGTGCGGCACCACCGGGAAAACTGTGGCTAACAGACATGGCGATCGAGTGAGTGGGCCACCAGCCAGGCTCAGCCAAAAAGTGCCAAGTCCGAACTGCGTCAGCCGGGGCGGCAAAAACCGCGTCAGCCGGGGCGGCGCAAAAAAACCGCGTCTGCCGGGGCGGCACGAAACCGCGTCAGCCGGGGCGGCGCGAAAACTGCGTCAGCCGGGGCGAAAGAAAAAAAAAAACGCGTCTGCCGGGGCGAGCCCGGGTGCGGCACCACCGGGAAAACTGTGGCAAACAGACATGGCGATCGAGTGAGTGGGCCGCCAGCCAGGCACAGCCGAAAAGTGCTAAGTCCGAACTGCGTCTGCCGGGGCGGCACGAAACCGCGTCAGCCGGGGCGGCGCGAAAACCGCGTCTGCCGGGGCGGCACGAAACCGCGTCAGCCGGGGCGGCGCGAAAACTGCGTCAGCCGGGGCGAGCCCGGGTGCGGCACCACCGGGAAAACTGTGGCAAACAGACATGGCGATCGAGTGAGTGGGCCGCCAGCCAGGCACAGCCGAAAAGTGCTAAGTCCGAACTGCGTCTGCCGGGGCGGCACGAAACCGCGTCAGCCGGGGCGGCGCGAAAACCGCGTCTGCCGGGGCGGCACGAAACCGCGTCAGCCGGGGCGGCGCGAAAACTGCGTCAGCCGGGGCGAGCCCGGGTGCGGCACCACCGGGAAAACTGTGGCAAACAGACATGGCGATCGAGTGAGTGGGCCGCCAGCCAGGCACAGCCGAAAAGTGCCAAGTCCGAACTGCGTCAGCCGGGGCGGCAAAAACCGCGTCAGCCGGGGCGGCGCAAAAAACCGCGTCTGCCGGGGCGGCACGAAACCGCGTCAGCCGGGGCGGCGCGAAAACTGCGTCAGCCGGGGCGAAAGAAAAAAAAAAACGCGTCTGCCGGGGCGAGCCCGGGTGCGGCACCACCGGGAAAACTGTGGCAAACAGACATGGCGATCGAGTGAGTGGGCCGCCAGCCAGGCACAGCCGAAAAGTGCCAAGTCCGAACTGCGTCTGCCGGGGCGGCACGAAACCGCGTCAGCCGGGGCGGCGCGAAAACCGCGTCTGCCGGGGCGGCACGAAACCGCGTCAGCCGGGGCGGCGCGAAAACTGCGTCAGCCGGGGCGAGCCCGGGTGCGGCACCACCGGGAAAACTGTGGCAAACAGACATGGCGATCGAGTGAGTGGGCCGCCAGCCAGGCACAGCCGAAAAGTGCTAAGTCCGAACTGCGTCTGCCGGGGCGGCACGAAACCGCGTCAGCCGGGGCGGCGCGAAAACCGCGTCTGCCGGGGCGGCACGAAACCGCGTCAGCCGGGGCGGCGCGAAAACTGCGTCAGCCGGGGCGAGCCCGGGTGCGGCACCACCGGGAAAACTGTGGCAAACAGACATGGCGATTGAGTGAGTGGGCCGCCAGCCAGGCACAGCCGAAAAGTGCTAAGTCCGAACTGCGTCTGCCGGGGCGGCACGAAACCGCGTCAGCCGGGGCGGCGCGAAAACCGCGTCTGCCGGGGCGGCACGAAACCGCGTCAGCCGGGGCGGCGCGAAAACTGCGTCAGCCGGGGCGAGCCCGGGTGCGGCACCACCGGGAAAACTGTGGCAAACAGACATGGCGATCGAGTGAGTGGGCCGCCAGCCAGGCACAGCCGAAAAGTGCTAAGTCCGAACTGCGTCTGCCGGGGCGGCACGAAACCGCGTCAGCCGGGGCGGCGCGAAAACCGCGTCTGCCGGGGCGGCACGAAACCGCGTCAGCCGGGGCGGCGCGAAAACTGCGTCAGCCGGGGCGAGCCCGGGTGCGGCACCACCGGGAAAACTGTGGCAAACAGACATGGCGATCGAGTGAGTGGGCCGCCAGCCAGGCACAGCCGAAAAGTGCTAAGTCCGAACTGCGTCTGCCGGGGCGGCACGAAACCGCGTCAGCCGGGGCGGCGCGAAAACCGCGTCTGCCGGGGCGGCACGAAACCACGTCAGCCGGGGCGGCGCGAAAACTGCGTCAGCCGGGGCGAGCCCGGGTGCGGCACCACCGGGAAAACTGTGGCAAACAGACATGGCGATCGAGTGAGTGGGCCGCCAGCCAGGCACAGCCGAAAAGTGCTAAGTCCGAACTGCGTCAGCCGGGGCGGCAAAAACCGCGTCAGCCGGGGCGGCGCAAAAACCGCGTCTGCCGGGGCGAAATAAAAAAAAAAAACAAAGAAAAAAGCCCGCGCTTAATCAAAAGAAAACAAAGAAAAAAGCTTGCGCTTAATCAAAAGAAAACAAACAAAAAAAGTTCGCGCTTAAGCCTGGCGGTGGAACCACCGGGGCAAACAGACCTGGCGATCGAGTGAGTGGGCCGCCAGCCGGGGTGAGCCAAAAAGTGCAAAGTCCGAACCG
>NW_027464687.1:390000-395000 GCF_043290135.1 Rhipicephalus microplus
CTCACGTTCCCTTGTGCGCCGAAGGCTCTCTTGATATGTGATCCGACCCTCAGACAGACGAAGCCAAGGGAAGACCCAAGGCCGCAATGTGCGTTCAAAGAATCAGTGCTCAGTGTGTCCTGCAATTCACACCAAGTCTCGCAGCTGGCTGCGTTCTTCATCGACCCGAGAACCGAGTGATCCACCGCTTAGAGTCGTGAAAAAGTGTTTGTTCAATTCCGTACAGTCAAAACCAAACGTTTCTGGCACTCGGCCAAACAGTGGCCAAGAAGGGCGCTTTTCAGCGCACGCTTGGACTCCAAAACTCTGCCGCGCCTTTTTCGGCTGCCGCAAATCGAGCAAACGGTGTGTTTCGGACGGCGTTTCGCTTTCGCTACTTGCGAGTGCTTTCGTGGTCCACCCCTCTATAAATACTCGGGAGGCGTCGAAGCCGGTTCTCCAAGCCGGACCCGTAGGTATCGTTGTGTGCTCGCTCTCATTGGCCCGCCTAACCAGAAAATGCCTGCGGTACACCCATTTGGATAAGAGTGCACGCAGATGCGGGCCTCGACGGCTACACATTTCCTCGGGCGGCCGCCTCCCGGCCTCCGTGGAGCGCGGGATGCACGGTCCCATCGACAAGCCTCTCCCGTTTTTACCGTGGCGTCGCGGTTCACCACGGCAGGCGGGTCGGTCTCCTCCGCATAAAAAGGGGGACCCCCGCTTTTTGTTCCACGAAATCGCACAAGCTTTTTTCGCATCCACGGTTTGCCACCGCACACCAAAATGCCGATCCGGCTGCCTACTTTAGCCAACAGGTGGAGCCAGGCGCGCCGTACTTGCGCGGCACTTCCCACGTCCACCGAAGTCGGTGCCAAGGACCACTTTCGGCGCCGGAGCCGCGTACGAGCCTACTCGAGGCGGAAGAACGAAGCCAGCAAGGGCCTGGCCGCAAGTGCGTTCAATTGTCGGGACGTCCAAGTCCCTCGTTCTTCCGTGCTTCCTCTTTCGGCAAGTCGTTGCGGCACCTTCCCAAAGCGCGCAGACCCGCTAATCGCGACGAGCGCGACGTGGCCGTGCCGCCTTTCCCTCGGCAGCAAGCAAAACGCCTGGCAACGTCGACGCTCCCCTAACCGCGATCTCGCACCGTGTTTCGTGTGGCGAATTCAAAAGCCGGCCGGCGCTGCTGCAACCATTACGGTCGGTACGCATACGCCGCGGAGGGCGGGACGGTCATCGGAGCGTGCGGTTCCTCCATCGAGTACTGCGCACCTCGGCCGTCGCATCGCCGTGCCATGACCGGCCGCGCGTCAACGCGAACCGGTGCCAGCGAGATCCCTCGCCTGCAAGAACCGACCGGCAGCCTCCGTCACCCGAGGACGCGGAGGCGCTTGCCGCGGACGGCGGGACGGTATGCACTGGTGCACAGCGGACCCGTCACATCGCCAGTTCCTTGACCGACCGCCGACGCTTGTGCCGTTCCTCTCGTACTTGGCAGTCGCCGCGCGATTGTCGGGTCTCGTTCTTGCACGCTCGAACGGTCGGGAGGGCACTCGGCTGGCGTTTCGGGAACGCGCAGCCTCGCCTTCTACCGACGTAACCACGACTCGCCGTTCGCGCTCCGCCGCTCCTGTTTACAGTACTAGGCGGTCCCGCAGCGGTCGGGTCGCGCATTTCGAGCGCTTCGAGCCACGGTGCAGTGGCGGGTCGAAAGCCGACCTATGAGTGCGTTGCGCCGTTTGTACCCGCGTCCGCCACCTGGCCGACCGTCCAAGGTCGCGGTGTTGGCGTCCGCTGGGCGCAACAATTTGTCACGGGGTGCCGCTCCACATTCAGGCAGCCCCGTGGGGAAAAGCCGACCCCGCGTCCAAACGGGGTCAGCGGCAGAAAGTGTCGGGCGCAGACGCAGCTGAGGCGCTCACCCTTCACAATCCGTTAATGATCCTTCCGCAGGTTCACCTACGGAAACCTTGTTACGACTTTTACTTCCTCTAAATGATCAAGTTTGGTCATCTTTCCAACAGACCGGCGCAACCGAAAGGCCGCGCCGGACATCGGTCCGAAGACCTCACTAAATCATTCAATCGGTAGTAGCGACGGGCGGTGTGTACAAAGGGCAGGGACGTAATCAACGCGAGCTTATGACTCGCGCTTACTGGGAATTCCTCGTTCAAGGGGAACAATTGCAAGCCCCTATCCCAATCACGAAAGAAGTTCCACGGGTTACCCAGTCTTTTCAGACAGGGATAAAGACACGCTGCTTCCTTCAGTGTAGCGCGCGTGCGGCCCCGGACATCTAAGGGCATCACAGACCTGTTATTGCTCTGTTTCGTGCGGCTAGGAGCCGCTTGTCCCTCTAAGAAGGTTGTAAGGTGCTGGGAACCCCGCACCTATTTAATAGGCCAGAGTCTCGTTCGTTATCGGAATTAACCAGACAAATCGCTCCACCAACTAAGAACGGCCATGCACCACCATCCACCGAATCAAGAAAGAGCTCTCAATCTGTCAATCCTCCCAGTGTCCGGGCCGGGTAAGTTTTCCCGTGTTGAGTCAAATTAAGCCGCAGGCTCCACTCCTGGTGGTGCCCTTCCGTCAATTCCTTTAAGTTTCAGCTTTGCAACCATACTTCCCCCGGAACCCAAATACTTTGGTTTCCCGGAAGCTGCCCGCCGAGTCATTTGAGTAACTCAGGCGGATCGCTGGTTGGCATCGTTTATGGTCAGAACTAGGGCGGTATCTGATCGCCTTCGAACCTCTGACTTTCGTTCTTGATCAATGAAAACATTCTTGGCAAATGCTTTCGCAGTAGTTCGTCTTGCGACGGTCCAAGAATTTCACCTCTAGCGCCGCAATACGAATGCCCCCGTCCGTCCCTCTTAATCATTACCTCGTATTCCAAAAACCAACAGAACAGAAACGAGGTCTTGTTCTATTATTCCATGCAAGTTTATTCAGGCGACTCGCCTGCGTTGAGCACTCTAATTTTTTCAAAGTAAAAGCACCGGCCATCTCGAGGCACACAATGAAGTGCACCAAGAAAGAACCGGCATGATGTTCAGTCCGAGCCGTCGCATCGGGTAGATGCACTACTCGTCTGGAACTGAGATCCAACTACGAGCTTTTTAACCGCAGCAGCTTTAGTATACGCTATTGGAGCTGGAATTACCGCGGCTGCTGGCACCAGACTTGCCCTCCAATTGATCCTCGTTAAAGGATTTAGAGTGTACTCATTTCAATTACGGGGCCTCAAAAGAGTCCCGTATTGTTATTTTTCGTCACTACCTCCCCGTGCCGGGAGTGGGTAATTTGCGCGCCTGCTGCCTTCCTTGGATGTGGTAGCCGTTTCTCAGGCTCCCTCTCCGGAATCGAACCCTGATTCTCCGTTACCCGTAACAACCATGGTAAGCAAGTAACCTACCATCGAAAGTTGATAAGGCAGACACTTGAAAGAAACGTCGCCGGCTCGTGGCCATGCGATCAGCACAAAGTTATCCAGAGTCACCACACAATACGGGCCGAAACCCGATCGATCTTGGTCTAATAAAAGCACCCGTTACCCAAAGGGCTCCAGGCTCACTGCATGTATTAGCTCTAGAATTGCCACAGTTATCCAAGTAGGAAGAAACGATCTAAGGAACCATAACTGATTTAATGAGCCATTCGCGGTTTCGCCTTATTTCGGCATGTACTTAGACATGCATGGCTTAATCTTTGAGACAAGCATATGATTACTGGCAGGATCAACCAGGTAATCGTTCGACTGCGCGTCCGTCCTCGCCTTCGGCGGGCCGGACGCAGTCTGTGTGCGGCGGAGGCCACCTTCAGGCGCCCCAACACGCTTATTTTGCACTCCGAGATGACGGCGTTCGAGCTCGCTACGGCACAACCTTCCCGAAAGACGAGTGGGAGCCGTGCGGCAAGAAGCACGTTCATGCTCGCTCTTTTTCGTTGCATCGACTCGGTCGCGCCGTGCGGGTTGCCCAAGCCCGCTGCACTGTCGGTGGACCGGCCGGAACTAGCAACGGAGCCGAGACTGCAAAGCCGCCAGACGACGGGTCACGCCCGCGTCTTCGGCGCTTTCGCATCTGAATCGCCCGAGGACGACACGGAACACACCTCGATATCGTGGTAAAACGGCACCGTCCGACAACCAGCCCCTAACGCATCAAGCGGATGAGGCTGCAGACGACTGCCGTGGATTCCCCTGGAGCAGACCCGAGGACACGCTTGACGAGGCCGAAGCCCGCCGCATATCAGACACCCGGTCGCTTTCGCGTACGCCGCTCACGAGAACCCCCACATAATAGCAGCGATAAGTACCCAGACCTCCTTGGGCACTAATACGAGCGTACTCGAGAAAATTTCACCGCGGGTGTGCCCCGAAACGTGTGGCACGTTGAGCGTGCCACAAGTCTACGTCGCTCTCAAACCCGCCGAGGTCGTAGAATTTGCGACCCTACTCACGAAATTCCCACCGAGGATACGGCCGCAAACGTACCGCACCTTGGGTAGGCCACGAGTTTGTGCAACACTACGCTGACGGCACAGCACCGAGGTCGTGCGCGCACGCACGGGAAAATTCCGCCGCGGTTTCTGCCGAAAACGTGAGGCACCACGACTCTCCGCAAGTTCGCGTCGACTGCGAAAGACCGAAGTCGTGAACGACGTGTCCGCTACTCGCCGCCGACACGCTGGACACCAAACGTACAACGACTCGACGGCGTCGTAGAGGCCCACGACGCGGTTTTCCTTAACGACGTCTCGGCGTGGCACCGACAGGTTAGAACGGCCGACCAACGTTCCCTGTCCGCCGTTCGGCTCAGTCGAAGGGCTCGGCGACTTCGGCAACGCTGCGAAGCCGCACGGTGACGCACGCCATGTCCCCATTTTTTTTTTTTTTTCTTTCTGCGTCTGCCGGGGTGCCCCTATAATAGCAGCGATAAGCACCCAGACCGCCGTGGGTCGCTCGCCCCGGCTGACGTGGTTTTTCGTACTCCTGCGGCGGTCGCCGTCAAGCACGT
>NW_027464687.1:402500-412500 GCF_043290135.1 Rhipicephalus microplus
GGTATCGTTGTGTGCTCGCTCTCATTGGCCCGCCTAACCAGAAAATGCCTGCGGTACACCCATTTGGATAAGAGTGCACGCAGATGCGGGCCTCGACGGCTACACATTTCCTCGGGCGGCCGCCTCCCGGCCTCCGTGGAGCGCGGGATGCACGGTCCCATCGACAAGCCTCTCCCGTTTTTACCGTGGCGTCGCGGTTCACCACGGCAGGCGGGTCGGTCTCCTCCGCATAAAAAGGGGGACCCCCGCTTTTTGTTCCACGAAATCGCACAAGCTTTTTTCGCATCCACGGTTTGCCACCGCACACCAAAATTCCGATCCGGCTGCCTACTTTAGCCAACAGGTGGAGCCAGGCGCGCCGTACTTGCGCGGCACTTCCCACGTCCACCGAAGTCGGTGCCAAGGACCACTTTCGGCGCCGGAGCCGCGTACGAGCCTACTCGAGGCGGAAGAACGAAGCCAGCAAGGGCCTGGCCGCAAGTGCGTTCAATTGTCGGGACGTCCAAGTCCCTCGTTCTTCCGTGCTTCCTCTTTCGGCAAGTCGTTGCGGCACCTTCCCAAAGCGCGCAGACCCGCTAATCGCGACGAGCGCGACGTGGCCGTGCCGCCTTTCCCTCGGCAGCAAGCAAAACGCCTGGCAACGTCGACGCTCCCCTAACCGCGATCTCGCACCGTGTTTCGTGTGGCGAATTCAAAAGCCGGCCGGCGCTGCTGCAACCATTACGGTCGGTACGCATACGCCGCGGAGGGCGGGACGGTCATCGGAGCGTGCGGTTCCTCCATCGAGTACTGCGCACCTCGGCCGTCGCATCGCCGTGCCATGACCGGCCGCGCGTCAACGCGAACCGGTGCCAGCGAGATCCCTCGCCTGCAAGAACCGACCGGCAGCCTCCGTCACCCGAGGACGCGGAGGCGCTTGCCGCGGACGGCGGGACGGTATGCACTGGTGCACAGCGGACCCGTCACATCGCCAGTTCCTTGACCGACCGCCGACGCTTGTGCCGTTCCTCTCGTACTTGGCAGTCGCCGCGCGATTGTCGGGTCTCGTTCTTGCACGCTCGAACGGTCGGGAGGGCACTCGGCTGGCGTTTCGGGAACGCGCAGCCTCGCCTTCTACCGACGTAACCACGACTCGCCGTTCGCGCTCCGCCGCTCCTGTTTACAGTACTAGGCGGTCCCGCAGCGGTCGGGTCGCGCATTTCGAGCGCTTCGAGCCACGGTGCAGTGGCGGGTCGAAAGCCGACCTATGAGTGCGTTGCGCCGTTTGTACCCGCGTCCGCCACCTGGCCGACCGTCCAAGGTCGCGGTGTTGGCGTCCGCTGGGCGCAACAATTTGTCACGGGGTGCCGCTCCACATTCAGGCAGCCCCGTGGGGAAAAGCCGACCCCGCGTCCAAACGGGGTCAGCGGCAGAAAGTGTCGGGCGCAGACGCAGCTGAGGCGCTCACCCTTCACAATCCGTTAATGATCCTTCCGCAGGTTCACCTACGGAAACCTTGTTACGACTTTTACTTCCTCTAAATGATCAAGTTTGGTCATCTTTCCAACAGACCGGCGCAACCGAAAGGCCGCGCCGGACATCGGTCCGAAGACCTCACTAAATCATTCAATCGGTAGTAGCGACGGGCGGTGTGTACAAAGGGCAGGGACGTAATCAACGCGAGCTTATGACTCGCGCTTACTGGGAATTCCTCGTTCAAGGGGAACAATTGCAAGCCCCTATCCCAATCACGAAAGAAGTTCCACGGGTTACCCAGTCTTTTCAGACAGGGATAAAGACACGCTGCTTCCTTCAGTGTAGCGCGCGTGCGGCCCCGGACATCTAAGGGCATCACAGACCTGTTATTGCTCTGTTTCGTGCGGCTAGGAGCCGCTTGTCCCTCTAAGAAGGTTGTAAGGTGCTGGGAACCCCGCACCTATTTAATAGGCTAGAGTCTCGTTCGTTATCGGAATTAACCAGACAAATCGCTCCACCAACTAAGAACGGCCATGCACCACCATCCACCGAATCAAGAAAGAGCTCCCAATCTGTCAATCCTCCCAGTGTCCGGGCCGGGTAAGTTTTCCCGTGTTGAGTCAAATTAAGCCGCAGGCTCCACTCCTGGTGGTGCCCTTCCGTCAATTCCTTTAAGTTTCAGCTTTGCAACCATACTTCCCCCAGAACCCAAATACTTTGGTTTCCCGGAAGCTGCCCGCCGAGTCATTTGAGTAACTCAGGCGGATCGCTGGTTGGCATCGTTTATGGTCAGAACTAGGGCGGTATCTGATCGCCTTCGAACCTCTGACTTTCGTTCTTGATCAATGAAAACATTCTTGGCAAATGCTTTCGCAGTAGTTCGTCTTGCGACGGTCCAAGAATTTCACCTCTAGCGCCGCAATACGAATGCCCCCGTCCGTCCCTCTTAATCATTACCTCGTATTCCAAAAACCAACAGAACAGAAACGAGGTCTTGTTCTATTATTCCATGCAAGTTTATTCAGGCGACTCGCCTGCGTTGAGCACTCTAATTTTTTCAAAGTAAAAGCACCGGCCATCTCGAGGCACACAATGAAGTGCACCAAGAAAGAACCGGCATGATGTTCAGTCCGAGCCGTCGCATCGGGTAGATGCACTACTCGTCTGGAACTGAGATCCAACTACGAGCTTTTTAACCGCAGCAGCTTTAGTATACGCTATTGGAGCTGGAATTACCGCGGCTGCTGGCACCAGACTTGCCCTCCAATTGATCCTCGTTAAAGGATTTAGAGTGTACTCATTTCAATTACGGGGCCTCAAAAGAGTCCCGTATTGTTATTTTTCGTCACTACCTCCCCGTGCCGGGAGTGGGTAATTTGCGCGCCTGCTGCCTTCCTTGGATGTGGTAGCCGTTTCTCAGGCTCCCTCTCCGGAATCGAACCCTGATTCTCCGTTACCCGTAACAACCATGGTAAGCAAGTAACCTACCATCGAAAGTTGATAAGGCAGACACTTGAAAGAAACGTCGCCGGCTCGTGGCCATGCGATCAGCACAAAGTTATCCAGAGTCACCACACAATACGGGCCGAAACCCGATCGATCTTGGTCTAATAAAAGCACCCGTTACCCAAAGGGCTCCAGGCTCACTGCATGTATTAGCTCTAGAATTGCCACAGTTATCCAAGTAGGAAGAAACGATCTAAGGAACCATAACTGATTTAATGAGCCATTCGCGGTTTCGCCTTATTTCGGCATGTACTTAGACATGCATGGCTTAATCTTTGAGACAAGCATATGATTACTGGCAGGATCAACCAGGTAATCGTTCGACTGCGCGTCCGTCCTCGCCTTCGGCGGGCCGGACGCAGTCTGTGTGCGGCGGAGGCCACCTTCAGGCGCCCCAACACGCTTATTTTGCACTCCGAGATGACGGCGTTCGAGCTCGCTACGGCACAACCTTCCCGAAAGACGAGTGGGAGCCGTGCGGCAAGAAGCACGTTCATGCTCGCTCTTTTTCGTTGCATCGACTCGGTCGCGCCGTGCGGGTTGCCCAAGCCCGCTGCACTGTCGGTGGACCGGCCGGAACTAGCAACGGAGCCGAGACTGCAAAGCCGCCAGACGACGGGTCACGCCCGCGTCTTCGGCGCTTTCGCATCTGAATCGCCCGAGGACGACACGGAACACACCTCGATATCGTGGTAAAACGGCACCGTCCGACAACCAGCCCCTAACGCATCAAGCGGATGAGGCTGCAGACGACTGCCGTGGATTCCCCTGGAGCAGACCCGAGGACACGCTTGACGAGGCCGAAGCCCGCCGCATATCAGACACCCGGTCGCTTTCGCGTACGCCGCTCACGAGAACCCCCACATAATAGCAGCGATAAGTACCCAGACCTCCTTGGGCACTAATACGAGCGTACTCGA
This sequence comes from Rhipicephalus microplus, assembly GCF_043290135.1. Classification (NCBI taxonomy): domain Eukaryota; kingdom Metazoa; phylum Arthropoda; class Arachnida; order Ixodida; family Ixodidae; genus Rhipicephalus; species Rhipicephalus microplus. Next base: position 406,382 of record NW_027464687.1, read on the forward strand.
GAAAATTTCACCGCGGGTGTGCCCCGAAACGTGTGGCACGTTGAGCGTGCCACAAGTCTACGTCGCTCTCAAACCCGCCGAGGTCGTAGAATTTGCGACCCTACTCACGAAATTCCCACCGAGGATACGGCCGCAAACGTACCGCACCTTGGGTAGGCCACGAGTTTGTGCAACACTACGCTGACGGCACAGCACCGAGGTCGTGCGCGCACGCACGGGAAAATTCCGCCGCGGTTTCTGCCGAAAACGTGAGGCACCACGACTCTCCGCAAGTTCGCGTCGACTGCGAAAGACCGAAGTCGTGAACGACGTGTCCGCTACTCGCCGCCGACACGCTGGACACCAAACGTACAACGACTCGACGGCGTCGTAGAGGCCCACGACGCGGTTTTCCTTAACGACGTCTCGGCGTGGCACCGACAGGTTAGAACGGCCGACCAACGTTCCCTGTCCGCCGTTCGGCTCAGTCGAAGGGCTCGGCGACTTCGGCAACGCTGCGAAGCCGCACGGTGACGCACGCCATGTCCCCATTTTTTTTTTTTTTCTTTCTGCGTCTGCCGGGGTGCCCCTATAATAGCAGCGATAAGCACCCAGACCGCCGTGGGTCGCTCGCCCCGGCTGACGTGGTTTTTCGTACTCCTGCGGCGGTCGCCGTCAAGCACGTCCAAATACGCTACTTTCGTGGGCGCATTCACGCTCTTTCGCTTCGCCGGAGTGCCAGCACTCACTCTGCCAAAAACGGCGAACATCCGAGCGGCGGTTCCCACTTTTGCGTCGGCGTCGCAAACCCCGCCCCGGCAGACGAGGTTTGCCGTACTCGTGCGACGGTGGCCGGCGGGCACGTCGAAAGACGCCGATATCGTGCGCGAATTGGCGCACCTTGGCTTCACCGGAGTGCCGCCACTGACTCCTCCAAAAACGGCGAAGATCCGAGCGGCGCTTCCCACTTTCGCATCGGCGTCCCGAACTCCGCCCCGGCTGACGCGGTTTACCGTACTCGTGCGACGGTCGCCGGCGAGCACGTGGAAAGACGCCGATATCGTGCCCGAATCGGCTCCGTTCGGCTTCGCCGGAGTGCCAGCACTGGCTCGGCGAAAGACGACGAACATCCGAGCGACGGTTCTCACTATTGCGTACGCGTCGCAAACCCCGCCCCGGCAGACGCACTTTGCCGTACTCGTGCGACGGTCGCCGGCGAGCACGTAGAAAGACGCCGATATCGTGCCGGAATCGGCCCCGTTTGGCTTCGCCGGAGTGCCAGCACTCACTCGGCCACAAACGGCGAACATCCGAGCGGCGGTTCCCACTTAGCCGTCGGCGTCCCGAACTCCGCCCCGGCAGACGCGGTTGCCGAGCTCGTGCGACTAGCGACCGCGAAGCCGTCTCGCGACGCCGCTTTCGTGCGCGGCTCCCACTGCGACCTGGGTCACCCGAGGTCGACGAGCAAGAAAGAATGTCGAAAAAAAATTTTTTTTTTTTTGCGTCTGCCGGGGTGCCCCTATAATAGCAGCGATAAGCACCCAGACCGCCATGGGTCGCTCGCCCCGGCTGACGTGGTTTTTCGTTTTCCTGCGGTGGTCGTCGTCAAGCACGTCCAAACACGCCACTTTCGTGGGCGCATTCGCGCTCTTTCGCTTCGCCGGAGTGCCAGCACTCACTCTGCCAAAAACGGCGAACATCCTAGTGGCGGTTCCCACTTTTGCGTCGGCGTCGCCAACCCCGCCCCGGCATACGCGGTTTGCCGTACTCGTGCGGCGGTGGCCGGCGGGCACGTCGAAAGACACCGATATCGTGCGCGAGTCGATGCTTCTTGGTCTCGCAGGAGGGCCGCCACTCACTCCTGCAAAAACGGCGAAGATCCGAGCGGCGCTTCCCACTTTTTCGTCGGCATCGCAAACCTCGCCCCGGCAGACGCGCTTTGCCGTACTCGTGCGACGGTCGCCGGCGAGCACGTCGAAATACGCCGATATCGTGCCCGAATCGGCCCCGTTTCGCTTCGCCGGAGTGCCAGCACTCACTCGGCCAAAAACGGCGAACATCCGAGCAGCGGTACCCACTTAGCCGTCGGCATCCCGAACTCCGCGCCGGCTGACGCGGTTGCCGAGCTCGTGCGACTAGCGACCGCGAACGCGTCTCGCGACGCCGCTTTCGTGCGCGGCTCCCATTGCGACCTGGGTTACCCGAGCTCGACCAGCAAAAAAGAAGGTCGAAAAAAAATTTTTTTTTTCTGCGTCTGCCGGGGTGCCCCTATAATAGCAGCGATAAGCACCCAGACCGCCGTGGGTCGCTCGCCCCGGCTGACGTGGTTTTTCGTACTCCTGCAGCGGTCGCCGTCAAGCACGTCCAAATACGCCACTTTCGTGGGCGCTTTCGCGCTCTTTCGCGTCGCCGGTGTGCCAGCACTCACTCTGCCAAAAACGGCGAACATCCTAGTGGCGGTTCCCACTTTTGCGTCGGCGTCGCCAACCCCGCCCCGGCATACGCGGTTTGCCGTACTCGTGCGGCGGTGGCCGGCGGGCACGTCGAAAGACACCGATATCGTGCGCGAGTCGATGCTTCTTGGTCTCGCAGGAGGGCCGCCACTCACTCCTGCAAAAACGGCGAAGATCCGAGCGGCGCTTCCCACTTTTTCGTCGGCATCGCAAACCTCGCCCCGGCAGACGCGCTTTGCCGTACTCGTGCGACGGTCGCCGGCGAGCACGTCGAAATACGCCGATATCGTGCCCGAATCGGCCCCGTTTCGCTTCGCCGGAGTGCCAGCACTCACTCGGCCAAAAACGGCGAACATCCGAGCAGCGGTACCCACTTAGCCGTCGGCATCCCGAACTCCGCGCTGGCTGACGCGGTTGCCGAGCTCGTGCGACTAGCGACCGCGAACGCGTCTCGCGACGCCGCTTTCGTGCGCGGCTCCCATTGCGACCTGGGTTACCCGAGCTCGACCAGCAAAAAAGAAGGTCGAAAAAAAATTTTTTTTTTCTGCGTCTGCCGGGGTGCCCCTATAATAGCAGCGATAAGCACCCAGACCGCCGTGGGTCGCTCGCCCCGGCTGACGTGGTTTTTCGTACTCCTGCAGCGGTCGCCGTCAAGCACGTCCAAATACGCCACTTTCGTGGGCGCTTTCGCGCTCTTTCGCGTCGCCGGTGTGCCAGCACTCACTCTGCCAAAAACGGCCAACATCCGAGCGGCGGTTCCCACTTTTGCGTCGGCGTCGTAAACCCCGCCCCGGCAGACGCGGTTTGCCCTACTCGTTCGACGGTCGCCGGCGAGCGCGTCGAAAGACGCCGATATCGTGCGCTAATTGGCGCTCCTTGGCTTCTCCGGAGTGCCGCCACTCACTCCTCCAAAAACGGCGAAGATCCGAGCGGCGTTCTCCACTTTCGCATCGGCGTCCCGAACTCCGCCCGGGCTGACGCGGTTTACCGTACTCGTGCGACGGTCGCCGCCGGGCACGTCGAAAGACGCCGATATCGTGCCGTAATCGGCCCCGTTTGGCTTCGCCCGAGTGCCAGCACTCACTCGGCCAAAAACGGCGAACATCCGAGCAGCGTTTCCCACTTTCGCATCGGCGTCCCGAAGCCCGCCCCGGCAGACGCGGTTTGCCCTACTCGAGCGACGGTCGCCGGCGATCACGTCGAAAGGCGCCGAATTCGTGCACGAATCGATGCTTCTTGGTCTCGCAGGAGGGCCGCCACTCACTCCTGCAAAAACGGCGAAGATCCGAGTTGCGCTTCCCACTTTTTCGTCGGCGTCCCGAACTACGCCCCGGCTGACGCGGTTTACCGTACTCGTGCGACGGTCGCCGGCGGGCACTTCAAAATACGCCGATTTCGTGGGCGCATTCACGCTGTTTCGCTTCCCCGGAGTGCCAACACTCACTCTGCCGAAAGCGGCGATCATCCGAGCGGCGGTTCCCACTTTTGCGTCGGCTTCGCAAACGGCGCCCCGGCAGACGCGCTCGTGCGACGTACTCGTGCGACGGTCGCCGGCGAGCACGTCGAAAGACGCCGATATCGTGCTCGAATCGACCCCGTTTCGCTTCGCCGGAGTGCTGCCAGTCACGGCGCAGAAAACGGCGAACAAGTGTTTTTTTTTTTTTTTCCTAGAATTTGTGTTATAGAAGGCACATTTGATATCGGACGATAATTTTCAACTTTATCACGCGCACCGATTTTCGTGTAGAGGTTTGCAAGTTTATGGGAATTTCTCCACTTGGAATAATGCGATTTAGTAGTACTACGAGAACTTCATGGATGTACTCAAGGGTACGGGGCAAGTCAGTTACGTCAACACCTGCAGATTTTTTACACTTCAAACTGAAAATTGTTGGTTGTGAGTCCTCGTGTGATATTAAAGGCCGATTCGCTAACACATAGAACAAAGAAAGAAAGGAAGAAAAAACGCCCGCGCTCGCTCAAGAAACCTGGGTTCGCAACAAGTGGCAACAACAAGCAACCGAGCGAGTGCGCCAAAACCCGTGGCGGCCGAACAAACGCGAAGTCCCAACCGCGTCAGCCGGGGCGGCACGGGACAGGAAAAATCACTTCAGCCGGGGCGGCGGGGCACCGAATAAACCTCGTCACCTCGTCGCAGGATAAAAGAGGAAACAAAAAGTCTAAACAGCGTCTGCTGGAGCGAATGCGTAATAAAACAACAACAACAACAAAAAAAAAACACCCGCGCTCAAGAAGTCTGCAATCCTCACAAAAGGCGACTGTGACCGAGCAGCGTCAGCCGGGGCCGTGCGGAAACGGAAAAACCGCGACTACCGGGGCGTCGAGGCACCGAAAAATCCACTTCAGCCGCGGCGAAAAAAAAAAACAAAAAGAAAGACGGAGGGGGGGGGGGGGGAACCACGTCTGCCGGGGCGAAGGAAAAAAAAAACGCGTCTGCCGGGGCGAGCCCGGGTGCGGCACCACCGGGAAAACTGTGGCAAACAGACATGGCGATCGAGTGAGTGGGCCGCCAGCCAGGCTCAGCCAAAAAGTGCAAAGTCCGAACTGCGTCAGCCGGGGCGGCAAAAACCGCGTCAGCCGGGGCGGCGCAAAAAACCGCGTCTGCCGGGGCGGCACGAAACCGCGTCAGCCGGGGCGGGGCGAAAACTGCGTCAGCCGGGGCGAAAAGAAAAAAAAAAACGCGTCTGCCGGGGCAAGCCCGGGTGCGGCACCACCGGGAAAACTGTGGCAAACAGACATGGCGATCGAGTGAGTGGGCCGCCAGCCAGGCACAGCCGAAAAGTGCAAAGTCCGAACCGTGTCAGCCGGGGCGACGCAAAAACCGCGTCAGCCGGGGCGGCGCGAAAACCGCGTCAGCCGGGGCGGCACGAAACCGCGTCAGCCGGGGCGGCGCGAAAACTGCGTCAGCCGGGGCGAGCCCGGGTGCGGCACCACCGGGAAAACTGTGGCAAACAGACATGGCGATCGAGTGAGTGGGCCGCCAGCCAGGCACAGCCGAAAAGTGCTAAGTCCGAACTGCGTCTGCCGGGGCGGCACGAAACCGCGTCAGCCGGGGCGGCGCGAAAACCGCGTCTGCCGGGGCGGCACGAAACCGCGTCAGCCGGGGCGGCGCGAAAACTGCGTCAGCCGGGGCGAGCCCGGGTGCGGCACCACCGGGAAAACTGTGGCAAACAGACATGGCGATCGAGTGAGTGGGCCGCCAGCCAGGCACAGCCGAAAAGTGCTAAGTCCGAACTGCGTCTGCCGGGGCGGCACGAAACCGCGTCAGCCGGGGCGGCGCGAAAACCGCGTCTGCCGGGGCGGCACGAAACCGCGTCAGCCGGGGCGGCGCGAAAACTGCGTCAGCCGGGGCGAGCCCGGGTGCGGCACCACCGGGAAAACTGTGGCAAACAGACATGGCGATCGAGTGAGTGGGCCGCCAGCCAGGCACAGCCGAAAAGTGCTAAGTCCGAACTGCGTCAGCCGGGGCGGCAAAAACCGCGTCAGCCGGGGCGGCGCAAAAAACCGCGTCTGCCGGGGCGGCACGAAACCGCGTCAGCCGGGGCGGCGCGAAAACTGCGTCAGCCGGGGCGAAAGAAAAAAAAAAACGCGTCTGCCGGGGCGAGCCCGGGTGCGGCACCACCGGGAAAACTGTGGCAAACAGACATGGCGATCGAGTGAGTGGGC
>NW_027464687.1:417500-422500 GCF_043290135.1 Rhipicephalus microplus
TCTTATCCATGTAAATGTGTAGCTATGCTTGCCTTCTTTCTTCCATAATTCATTCCACTCGTCGTTTAACTTTTTCTTTAATTCTTTTGCTATAACTGTTTTCGTTATGGGAACAAATATTTCCTCTCCGTCTTTGCTCGCTTCTTTTGCGCATTCGTCGGCTAATGTGTTCCCTATATTCCCACTGTGTGCTTTTACGTAGGTCAGTTTAATATCTTTACTTTGTGTTTGGCTTAAGGTTTTCCTGATGTTACAAATAATTGGATTTAGGTTATCTGGATTTTTTATTGCCAGAAGTGCAGATTGGCTGTCTGTAAAAAGCTGGTATTTAACGAAAGCTTGTAGAGGCCAGATATGTTCTATTGCTTTCTGGATTGCAATGATCTCAGCCTCGTAATTACTGCTGTGTTCTGGAAGTTTATATTTTTTCACTGTTTGGATTTGGTTATCTTTGTTTAGTATTATAAATGCCGCTCCTGTTTCTTTTTCTTTCTTTGATCCGTCTGTGTATATTTTGAAGTCTGCTTCTTCCTCTGTTGTTCCAAAGGGTATGCTAACTTTATTTGCTGGATGATCTTGCCATTGGTCGTGTTTCTTCATTATTTCGTTTTCGGTGTATACTTTCTGTTGCCATGTGAAGTTCTTTCCTTTCTTAAGTATGTAGTGTAATTCGTTTTCTTTTTCGATTGTCAAATGGAGAGGTGGAATGTTTGCTAATATGTTGAGTGAAAGATTTGATGTTGTTTTGAATGATTTAGTTATTAATAATAAAGGTAATCTTTGGATTGATTTCAGTTTTTTAATAAAAATGGTTTTTCGGCTATACCATGCTGGGGAGGCGTATGTAACCATTCGTTCTATACCCCTTTTATATATTAACTGTAGTGTGTTTCTATTTGTATGTTTGTCGTCTTTTATTGTACGACTTAAATTATACGTGACTTCGTCTACTTTTCTTTTTAAGTATTTTAGATGTGGGAGGAATGTTAGTTTTGTGTCCAAGACCACCCCTAGAATTTTCATTTCGTTAACCATTTTGATTTTATCCTGTCCGATTTTTATTTGGGGTTGATGGCTAATGTACTGCTTTCCGATTATCATATATTCCGATTTTTCCTTATTCAGGGTTATTCCTTTTTGATGTGCCCACTGATTTATTAGTGTTAGTGCCTTCGTAGCTTTTTCCTCCACCTCTTTTCTTGAGCGGAACTTTATGTGTAACACCACGTCGTCCGCAAAGGCTTGGATGTGTACTCCTTCTTGAAGCTGAGTTTCTAATAGGTCGCCTATTGTTATATTCCAACAGAGTGGGCTTAAAGGTGACCCCTGTGGGGAACCTGAAGTTAGTGTTTTCTTAATTTTTACTCCATCTGTTTCATAGATTATTTTCCTGTTCCGTAGAATATTGTCCGCTAGTTTTATTAGGTTGTTGGGACACTTATATTCTTCTAATTTCTGAATAACTACTTCGGGTTTTATAGAATTGAATGCGTTTTTAATATCTAGTGCTATTAGCATGCTGTTTAGCTTATCAATTTTCGCTTGGTTTATTCGTTTGATTATTTCTTCCAATGCCGTGGTTGTTGATGTCCCATGGGTAAATCCAAATTGTTTTTTGTTAAAATGGTGATTTTTAAACAAGAAATAATAGATTCTATCTTTTATGAGCTTTTCTAATATTTTTCCCAAAATCGAGTTAATAGCTATTGGGCGATATTTGTTTTCCTCGGATTTGTCCTCTCCGTTCCCTTTTGGAATCAATATAATTTTAGATTCTTTCCATCTTTGAGGAAAATGTCCGTGCTTTAAGCATGCATTAAAAAGATTGACAAAGAAAGTCTTATGCCTTTCATACATCACTTGTATGAGGTTAGTTTTTAGGTTGTCTGGTCCGGGGGTTACATCTTTCCTCAGATTTTTTACTATCTGCGTTACTTCAATCTCTGTAAATGGGAGGTCATCACTGGGTAAATTTCTTTCTCTCATTTCTGCTCCCGATGTCCAATTTCCTCCCTGTTTGTTATTGTTTATTGTGTCGTTGCTTGATTGTATTTGACTGTGTCCTGGCTCGTCATTTTCCATGCAGTTAGGGTATAAATTTCCTAGAATGTGTTCTATTGTTTCCTGAAGAGTCTTTGTGACTTCTCCATTTTCTTTTGTGATGCTTCTAAACATAACCTTGGTTTTCATCTTATTTCGTGCAATTTTATACGGTAGGATGAATGGATTTTTCGTAGCCTTAGTACATAGAGTTTTCCAACTGTTGTTTTTAGCCTGTTCTATCATGTTGTTATACGTGTCATGTTCTTTATAGTATTCCTTTTTGTATTGTTCTCTGATATCCCCTTTCGCCTTTTGATACCTCCTTCGTAGTGCTCTGACTCTCTTCCTTTCAATTTCTAGGTCTCTTGACCACCAAGTATTCGGTTTTTGTTTAGAAGGTTTTTTCTTTTTACTGAATTCCTTCTTAAGTTTCTCGATTTTCTCGTGTAGCGTATTCACTATTTCTTCAATACTTTCCTTCGTGTTTATTTTCCCCTGGACTTCCTCAAACCAGGGATCAATTTGCAACTTTTCCATGACTTTTGTTTGCCCTTTTAACGTTAGGCCATATTCCTCTGGAAGTTCTTCATTTTTAATAACAACTTTAATGTATCTGTGATCGCTGTGATTATAGGTTTTAAGTACTTCCCAGCTTTTAATATCCTGGTTTAGGTTTGCGTCACATATGGTGAGGTCAATCCAACCCCTCGCCCTACTTGTTTTAAATGTCGGAGGTGATTCTTTGGCATTTAATAATGTCAGGTTGTGTAATACTGTGAATTCTAATACTTTTTCACCTTTCTCATCCGTCTCCGTGCTTCCCCAAATTTGATGTTTTGAGTTGAAGTCACCCATTATTATCGTGTTAATGTCTATAAATTTCTGTAAAATGTTTCCTATTGCTGACATTGCCAGCTCGACGTTTTCATTCGGAGGACAGTAGCAGTTGATAATTACCAATTCTCTTTCACCTTTATTTATCTTGACTGCTATTAGTTTTTGTTCTATAATAATTGGGAAAGCGGTTATATTTTCTTTGTGTATTATGATGGCTGTCTTCGGGTCTTTGTTGTTGGCTATAACTTTATGCTTTAGCGGAAACCCTATGATTTTGTTGTTGAGCGAATATGGTTCTTGGAGTACAGATATGTCGAATTCTTCTTCTTGTTGAAAATTGTTTAGTGACTGATTTGCCTTAAATGCCCTGCCTAAATTTACCTGTATTATTTGTATTTCAGTGCTATTCGCCATTGTGCCTGTGTGTTGGGTACTCTTAGTTTAGTCTAGCTAGAATTTTGCCTTTCTCGGCCTGTACCTTTGTTATGTATACCGGGCATTCCCTGGACATCATAGAATGATCTGTCTCCGTGCGACCCTCAGTCTCGCAGATGTTGCAGTGCGATTCTGCTTCACATTCTCTTTGGTAGTGACCTCGTTGGCCACAGTTAATGCAGCGCTGGGGGCCATCGCAATCGGGAGCAATGTGGCCGTGCATGGCGCATCTTGTGCATCTGGGCCAAAAGATGTCGTCAAAGATCGGGCATCGTGACCAGCCGATGTTCAGTGCAGTTCGGCTTCCGATTGCTTTGTTTGCACTTCGATTTAGGGCAAGAATCACTGTCTTGCCTCTCTTGCCCGGCCATGTCTTCTTTATTGTTATGTCTTCTGGCGAGCACACCAAACGGTTTTGCCTGATGATTCGGGCTGGGAGATTGACCTCGTCAATTTCATCCTCGAGTCCAATTATTTTCTTATGGATCCTGTTCTCCTTTGGGAGCTTGGCTTCAACATTTCTCAGTTCTCTGTCCTTCTGAATGAACTGGAGAATCTTAGCTGAGTCTTCTTTTGACTTCGTCATCACGACAATTCCCTCTCTCCCTGGCCGAATTGTTGCTTCTTGGATTCCCAGGTCGAGGGGATCCACCCGCTGCCTCAGAAGCGATGCGACCTCTTTTTTCTCCATTGTTCCGGAAGATACCACCAGAGCATAGGTTGGTCGGCTCTCGGTTGCGGGAGTGTTGCTCTGTGTTGGCTCTTCCCTTTGTTCGAGTAGTTCTTCTTGTCTTCTTTTCTCCAATTCTTCGATCCTGCCTTTTTGGAACGCAATCTGTTGGGCCTGTTCCATTAACAGGTTTTTCAATTTAGCTTGTTCGGAGATTATCGCTTCAATCTGCTGGGCTACCGCCTCGTCGCCGCCCGTCAATGTAGAGATTTTAATGAGAGCCCTCATAGTGTTCTTGTCTGCTTTGGAAAGTCTAGACAAAACTGTACCCTTTTCTCCGCGGCTGGTTGGGAGTGACGATTGTGAATTTCTGTCTTCGTCCCAGTTGTCTAGCGCTCCTTCGTTAGCAGCCGTTTGTGTTTGAGGGTGGACCTCTCCTCCTTCAGCTTCTTCGGTTTCGGTTCCTCGGCTGCCTCCCTCTACCTGGTCATTCTCGGTTGGGCTCCACCAATCTGTTTCAAGAGAAGCTTTGGCGGGCATCGCTCCTTGTGGTTCTTCTTTCTTTGCCTTCTCTTCTTTGTTGGTCACTTGTTTTTGTTCCACCCTCTTGGTCTTCTTCTTCTGTATCTTGTCTGTCTTCGCCCCTTGCGTGGGGTCTGTAATTGCAGAGTCGTCATTGCTTCCTGTGTTTTTTAGGACCTTTGACGTAGGCCCCACTGCTGGGTTTGCCGTTTGTAGAGGTCCTCTTCCCTCCAGTCCTTGTTTCTGGGTTTCCGTTCTCATCCCCTTGGGTTTCAACATCTTCTCCTAATCTCCACGCTGTGTTCCAAGAGAAGGGTTTGTGCCTTCGAAGCCGTTGTTTGCCGTCTGGAAGAAAGTTACTCCTTTTTAACTTGTTCTGGTATCGCCAGAGATGTTCCTCAACCTTGGTAGTAGAGGTTGCCGGTTTTAGGTGTTCTTGGCAGCGTAGAGGCGCCGCGCTTTTCCTGTCTCTGTTGGCGTTTTCCGCTAAACA
>NW_027464687.1:427500-440000 GCF_043290135.1 Rhipicephalus microplus
GACAGACGAAGCCAAGGGAAGACCCAAGGCCGCAATGTGCGTTCAAAGAATCAGTGCTCAGTGTGTCCTGCAATTCACACCAAGTCTCGCAGCTGGCTGCGTTCTTCATCGACCCGAGAACCGAGTGATCCACCGCTTAGAGTCGTGAAAAAGTGTTTGTTCAATTCCGTACAGTCAAAACCAAACGTTTCTGGCACTCGGCCAAACAGTGGCCAAGAAGGGCGCTTTTCAGCGCACGCTTGGACTCCAAAACTCTGCCGCGCCTTTTTCGGCTGCCGCAAATCGAGCAAACGGTGTGTTTCGGACGGCGTTTCGCTTTCGCTACTTGCGAGTGCTTTCGTGGTCCACCCCTCTATAAATACTCGGGAGGCGTCGAAGCCGGTTCTCCAAGCCGGACCCGTAGGTATCGTTGTGTGCTCGCTCTCATTGGCCCGCCTAACCAGAAAATGCCTGCGGTACACCCATTTGGATAAGAGTGCACGCAGATGCGGGCCTCGACGGCTACACATTTCCTCGGGCGGCCGCCTCCCGGCCTCCGTGGAGCGCGGGATGCACGGTCCCATCGACAAGCCTCTCCCGTTTTTACCGTGGCGTCGCGGTTCACCACGGCAGGCGGGTCGGTCTCCTCCGCATAAAAAGGGGGACCCCCGCTTTTTGTTCCACGAAATCGCACAAGCTTTTTTCGCATCCACGGTTTGCCACCGCACACCAAAATGCCGATCCGGCTGCCTACTTTAGCCAACAGGTGGAGCCAGGCGCGCCGTACTTGCGCGGCACTTCCCACGTCCACCGAAGTCGGTGCCAAGGACCACTTTCGGCGCCGGAGCCGCGTACGAGCCTACTCGAGGCGGAAGAACGAAGCCAGCAAGGGCCTGGCCGCAAGTGCGTTCAATTGTCGGGACGTCCAAGTCCCTCGTTCTTCCGTGCTTCCTCTTTCGGCAAGTCGTTGCGGCACCTTCCCAAAGCGCGCAGACCCGCTAATCGCGACGAGCGCGACGTGGCCGTGCCGCCTTTCCCTCGGCAGCAAGCAAAACGCCTGGCAACGTCGACGCTCCCCTAACCGCGATCTCGCACCGTGTTTCGTGTGGCGAATTCAAAAGCCGGCCGGCGCTGCTGCAACCATTACGGTCGGTACGCATACGCCGCGGAGGGCGGGACGGTCATCGGAGCGTGCGGTTCCTCCATCGAGTACTGCGCACCTCGGCCGTCGCATCGCCGTGCCATGACCGGCCGCGCGTCAACGCGAACCGGTGCCAGCGAGATCCCTCGCCTGCAAGAACCGACCGGCAGCCTCCGTCACCCGAGGACGCGGAGGCGCTTGCCGCGGACGGCGGGACGGTATGCACTGGTGCACAGCGGACCCGTCACATCGCCAGTTCCTTGACCGACCGCCGACGCTTGTGCCGTTCCTCTCGTACTTGGCAGTCGCCGCGCGATTGTCGGGTCTCGTTCTTGCACGCTCGAACGGTCGGGAGGGCACTCGGCTGGCGTTTCGGGAACGCGCAGCCTCGCCTTCTACCGACGTAACCACGACTCGCCGTTCGCGCTCCGCCGCTCCTGTTTACAGTACTAGGCGGTCCCGCAGCGGTCGGGTCGCGCATTTCGAGCGCTTCGAGCCACGGTGCAGTGGCGGGTCGAAAGCCGACCTATGAGTGCGTTGCGCCGTTTGTACCCGCGTCCGCCACCTGGCCGACCGTCCAAGGTCGCGGTGTTGGCGTCCCCTGGGCGCAACAATTTGTCACGGGGTGCCGCTCCACATTCAGGCAGCCCCGTGGGGAAAAGCCGACCCCGCGTCCAAACGGGGTCAGCGGCAGAAAGTGTCGGGCGCAGACGCAGCTGAGGCGCTCACCCTTCACAATCCGTTAATGATCCTTCCGCAGGTTCACCTACGGAAACCTTGTTACGACTTTTACTTCCTCTAAATGATCAAGTTTGGTCATCTTTCCAACAGACCGGCGCAACCGAAAGGCCGCGCCGGACATCGGTCCGAAGACCTCACTAAATCATTCAATCGGTAGTAGCGACGGGCGGTGTGTACAAAGGGCAGGGACGTAATCAACGCGAGCTTATGACTCGCGCTTACTGGGAATTCCTCGTTCAAGGGGAACAATTGCAAGCCCCTATCCCAATCACGAAAGAAGTTCCACGGGTTACCCAGTCTTTTCAGACAGGGATAAAGACACGCTGCTTCCTTCAGTGTAGCGCGCGTGCGGCCCCGGACATCTAAGGGCATCACAGACCTGTTATTGCTCTGTTTCGTGCGGCTAGGAGCCGCTTGTCCCTCTAAGAAGGTTGTAAGGTGCTGGGAACCCCGCACCTATTTAATAGGCTAGAGTCTCGTTCGTTATCGGAATTAACCAGACAAATCGCTCCACCAACTAAGAACGGCCATGCACCACCATCCACCGAATCAAGAAAGAGCTCTCAATCTGTCAATCCTCCCAGTGTCCGGGCCGGGTAAGTTTTCCCGTGTTGAGTCAAATTAAGCCGCAGGCTCCACTCCTGGTGGTGCCCTTCCGTCAATTCCTTTAAGTTTCAGCTTTGCAACCATACTTCCCCCGGAACCCAAATACTTTGGTTTCCCGGAAGCTGCCCGCCGAGTCATTTGAGTAACTCAGGCGGATCGCTGGTTGGCATCGTTTATGGTCAGAACTAGGGCGGTATCTGATCGCCTTCGAACCTCTGACTTTCGTTCTTGATCAATGAAAACATTCTTGGCAAATGCTTTCGCAGTAGTTCGTCTTGCGACGGTCCAAGAATTTCACCTCTAGCGCCGCAATACGAATGCCCCCGTCCGTCCCTCTTAATCATTACCTCGTATTCCAAAAACCAACAGAACAGAAACGAGGTCTTGTTCTATTATTCCATGCAAGTTTATTCAGGCGACTCGCCTGCGTTGAGCACTCTAATTTTTTCAAAGTAAAAGCACCGGCCATCTCGAGGCACACAATGAAGTGCACCAAGAAAGAACCGGCATGATGTTCAGTCCGAGCCGTCGCATCGGGTAGATGCACTACTCGTCTGGAACTGAGATCCAACTACGAGCTTTTTAACCGCAGCAGCTTTAGTATACGCTATTGGAGCTGGAATTACCGCGGCTGCTGGCACCAGACTTGCCCTCCAATTGATCCTCGTTAAAGGATTTAGAGTGTACTCATTTCAATTACGGGGCCTCAAAAGAGTCCCGTATTGTTATTTTTCGTCACTACCTCCCCGTGCCGGGAGTGGGTAATTTGCGCGCCTGCTGCCTTCCTTGGATGTGGTAGCCGTTTCTCAGGCTCCCTCTCCGGAATCGAACCCTGATTCTCCGTTACCCGTAACAACCATGGTAAGCAAGTAACCTACCATCGAAAGTTGATAAGGCAGACACTTGAAAGAAACGTCGCCGGCTCGTGGCCATGCGATCAGCACAAAGTTATCCAGAGTCACCACACAATACGGGCCGAAACCCGATCGATCTTGGTCTAATAAAAGCACCCGTTACCCAAAGGGCTCCAGGCTCACTGCATGTATTAGCTCTAGAATTGCCACAGTTATCCAAGTAGGAAGAAACGATCTAAGGAACCATAACTGATTTAATGAGCCATTCGCGGTTTCGCCTTATTTCGGCATGTACTTAGACATGCATGGCTTAATCTTTGAGACAAGCATATGATTACTGGCAGGATCAACCAGGTAATCGTTCGACTGCGCGTCCGTCCTCGCCTTCGGCGGGCCGGACGCAGTCTGTGTGCGGCGGAGGCCACCTTCAGGCGCCCCAACACGCTTATTTTGCACTCCGAGATGACGGCGTTCGAGCTCGCTACGGCACAACCTTCCCGAAAGACGAGTGGGAGCCGTGCGGCAAGAAGCACGTTCATGCTCGCTCTTTTTCGTTGCATCGACTCGGTCGCGCCGTGCGGGTTGCCCAAGCCCGCTGCACTGTCGGTGGACCGGCCGGAACTAGCAACGGAGCCGAGACTGCAAAGCCGCCAGACGACGGGTCACGCCCGCGTCTTCGGCGCTTTCGCATCTGAATCGCCCGAGGACGACACGGAACACACCTCGATATCGTGGTAAAACGGCACCGTCCGACAACCAGCCCCTAACGCATCAAGCGGATGAGGCTGCAGACGACTGCCGTGGATTCCCCTGGAGCAGACCCGAGGACACGCTTGACGAGGCCGAAGCCCGCCGCATATCAGACACCCGGTCGCTTTCGCGTACGCCGCTCACGAGAACCCCCACATAATAGCAGCGATAAGTACCCAGACCTCCTTGGGCACTAATACGAGCGTACTCGAGAAAATTTCACCGCGGGTGTGCCCCGAAACGTGTGGCACGTTGAGCGTGCCACAAGTCTACGTCGCTCTCAAACCCGCCGAGGTCGTAGAATTTGCGACCCTACTCACGAAATTCCCACCGAGGATACGGCCGCAAACGTACCGCACCTTGGGTAGGCCACGAGTTTGTGCAACACTACGCTGACGGCACAGCACCGAGGTCGTGCGCGCACGCACGGGAAAATTCCGCCGCGGTTTCTGCCGAAAACGTGAGGCACCACGACTCTCCGCAAGTTCGCGTCGACTGCGAAAGACCGAAGTCGTGAACGACGTGTCCGCTACTCGCCGCCGACACGCTGGACACCAAACGTACAACGACTCGACGGCGTCGTAGAGGCCCACGACGCGGTTTTCCTTAACGACGTCTCGGCGTGGCACCGACAGGTTAGAACGGCCGACCAACGTTCCCTGTCCGCCGTTCGGCTCAGTCGAAGGGCTCGGCGACTTCGGCAACGCTGCGAAGCCGCACGGTGACGCACGCCATGTCCCCATTTTTTTTTTTTTTTCTTTCTGCGTCTGCCGGGGTGCCCCTATAATAGCAGCGATAAGCACCCAGACCGCCGTGGGTCCCTCGCCCCGGCTGACGTGGTTTTTCGTACTCCTGCGGCGGTCGCCGTCAAGCACGTCCAAATACGCTACTTTCGTGGGCGCATTCACGCTCTTTCGCTTCGCCGGAGTGCCAGCACTCACTCTGCCAAAAACGGCGAACATCCGAGCGGCGGTTCCCACTTTTGCGTCGGCGTCGCAAACCCCGCCCCGGCAGACGAGGTTTGCCGTACTCGTGCGACGGTGGCCGGCGGGCACGTCGAAAGACGCCGATATCGTGCGCGAATTGGCGCACCTTGGCTTCACCGGAGTGCCGCCACTGACTCCTCCAAAAACGGCGAAGATCCGAGCGGCGCTTCCCACTTTCGCATCGGCGTCCCGAACTCCGCCCCGGCTGACGCGGTTTACCGTACTCGTGCGACGGTCGCCGGCGAGCACGTGGAAAGACGCCGATATCGTGCCCGAATCGGCTCCGTTCGGCTTCGCCGGAGTGCCAGCACTGGCTCGGCGAAAGACGACGAACATCCGAGCGACGGTTCTCACTATTGCGTACGCGTCGCAAACCCCGCCCCGGCAGACGCACTTTGCCGTACTCGTGCGACGGTCGCCGGCGAGCACGTAGAAAGACGCCGATATCGTGCCGGAATCGGCCCCGTTTGGCTTCGCCGGAGTGCCAGCACTCACTCGGCCACAAACGGCGAACATCCGAGCGGCGGTTCCCACTTAGCCGTCGGCGTCCCGAACTCCGCCCCGGCAGACGCGGTTGCCGAGCTCGTGCGACTAGCGACCGCGAAGCCGTCTCGCGACGCCGCTTTCGTGCGCGGCTCCCACTGCGACCTGGGTCACCCGAGGTCGACGAGCAAGAAAGAATGTCGAAAAAAAATTTTTTTTTTTTTTTGCGTCTGCCGGGGTGCCCCTATAATAGCAGCGATAAGCACCCAGACCGCCATGGGTCGCTCGCCCCGGCTGACGTGGTTTTTCGTTTTCCTGCGGTGGTCGTCGTCAAGCACGTCCAAACACGCCACTTTCGTGGGCGCATTCGCGCTCTTTCGCTTCGCCGGAGTGCCAGCACTCACTCTGCCAAAAACGGCGAACATCCTAGTGGCGGTTCCCACTTTTGCGTCGGCGTCGCCAACCCCGCCCCGGCATACGCGGTTTGCCGTACTCGTGCGGCGGTGGCCGGCGGGCACGTCGAAAGACACCGATATCGTGCGCGAGTCGATGCTTCTTGGTCTCGCAGGAGGGCCGCCACTCACTCCTGCAAAAACGGCGAAGATCCGAGCGGCGCTTCCCACTTTTTCGTCGGCATCGCAAACCTCGCCCCGGCAGACGCGCTTTGCCGTACTCGTGCGACGGTCGCCGGCGAGCACGTCGAAATACGCCGATATCGTGCCCGAATCGGCCCCGTTTCGCTTCGCCGGAGTGCCAGCACTCACTCGGCCAAAAACGGCGAACATCCGAGCAGCGGTACCCACTTAGCCGTCGGCATCCCGAACTCCGCGCCGGCTGACGCGGTTGCCGAGCTCGTGCGACTAGCGACCGCGAACGCGTCTCGCGACGCCGCTTTCGTGCGCGGCTCCCATTGCGACCTGGGTTACCCGAGCTCGACCAGCAAAAAAGAAGGTCGAAAAAAAATTTTTTTTTTCTGCGTCTGCCGGGGTGCCCCTATAATAGCAGCGATAAGCACCCAGACCGCCGTGGGTCGCTCGCCCCGGCTGACGTGGTTTTTCGTACTCCTGCAGCGGTCGCCGTCAAGCACGTCCAAATACGCCACTTTCGTGGGCGCTTTCGCGCTCTTTCGCGTCGCCGGTGTGCCAGCACTCACTCTGCCAAAAACGGCGAACATCCTAGTGGCGGTTCCCACTTTTGCGTCGGCGTCGCCAACCCCGCCCCGGCATACGCGGTTTGCCGTACTCGTGCGGCGGTGGCCGGCGGGCACGTCGAAAGACACCGATATCGTGCGCGAGTCGATGCTTCTTGGTCTCGCAGGAGGGCCGCCACTCACTCCTGCAAAAACGGCGAAGATCCGAGCGGCGCTTCCCACTTTTTCGTCGGCATCGCAAACCTCGCCCCGGCAGACGCGCTTTGCCGTACTCGTGCGACGGTCGCCGGCGAGCACGTCGAAATACGCCGATATCGTGCCCGAATCGGCCCCGTTTCGCTTCGCCGGAGTGCCAGCACTCACTCGGCCAAAAACGGCGAACATCCGAGCAGCGGTACCCACTTAGCCGTCGGCATCCCGAACTCCGCGCCGGCTGACGCGGTTGCCGAGCTCGTGCGACTAGCGACCGCGAACGCGTCTCGCGACGCCGCTTTCGTGCGCGGCTCCCATTGCGACCTGGGTTACCCGAGCTCGACCAGCAAAAAAGAAGGTCGAAAAAAATTTTTTTTTTTCTGCGTCTGCCGGGGTGCCCCTATAATAGCAGCGATAAGCACCCAGACCGCCGTGGGTCGCTCGCCCCGGCTGACGTGGTTTTTCGTACTCCTGCAGCGGTCGCCGTCAAGCACGTCCAAATACGCCACTTTCGTGGGCGCTTTCGCGCTCTTTCGCGTCGCCGGTGTGCCAGCACTCACTCTGCCAAAAACGGCCAACATCCGAGCGGCGGTTCCCACTTTTGCGTCGGCGTCGTAAACCCCGCCCCGGCAGACGCGGTTTGCCCTACTCGTTCGACGGTCGCCGGCGAGCGCGTCGAAAGACGCCGATATCGTGCGCTAATTGGCGCTCCTTGGCTTCTCCGGAGTGCCGCCACTCACTCCTCCAAAAACGGCGAAGATCCGAGCGGCGTTCTCCACTTTCGCATCGGCGTCCCGAACTCCGCCCGGGCTGACGCGGTTTACCGTACTCGTGCGACGGTCGCCGCCGGGCACGTCGAAAGACGCCGATATCGTGCCGTAATCGGCCCCGTTTGGCTTCGCCCGAGTGCCAGCACTCACTCGGCCAAAAACGGCGAACATCCGAGCAGCGTTTCCCACTTTCGCATCGGCGTCCCGAAGCCCGCCCCGGCAGACGCGGTTTGCCCTACTCGAGCGACGGTCGCCGGCGATCACGTCGAAAGGCGCCGAATTCGTGCACGAATCGATGCTTCTTGGTCTCGCAGGAGGGCCGCCACTCACTCCTGCAAAAACGGCGAAGATCCGAGTTGCGCTTCCCACTTTTTCGTCGGCGTCCCGAACTACGCCCCGGCTGACGCGGTTTACCGTACTCGTGCGACGGTCGCCGGCGGGCACTTCAAAATACGCCGATTTCGTGGGCGCATTCACGCTGTTTCGCTTCCCCGGAGTGCCAACACTCACTCTGCCGAAAGCGGCGATCATCCGAGCGGCGGTTCCCACTTTTGCGTCGGCTTCGCAAACGGCGCCCCGGCAGACGCGCTCGTGCGACGTACTCGTGCGACGGTCGCCGGCGAGCACGTCGAAAGACGCCGATATCGTGCTCGAATCGACCCCGTTTCGCTTCGCCGGAGTGCTGCCAGTCACGGCGCAGAAAACGGCGAACAAGTGTTTTTTTTTTTTTTCCTAGAATTTGTGTTATAGAAGGCACATTTGATATCGGACGATAATTTTCAACTTTATCACGCGCACCGATTTTCGTGTAGAGGTTTGCAAGTTTATGGGAATTTCTCCACTTGGAATAATGCGATTTAGTAGTACTACGAGAACTTCATGGATGTACTCAAGGGTACGGGGCAAGTCAGTTACGTCAACACCTGCAGATTTTTTACACTTCAAACTGAAAATTGTTGGTTGTGAGTCCTCGTGTGATATTAAAGGCCGATTCGCTAACACATAGAACAAAGAAAGAAAGGAAGAAAAAACGCCCGCGCTCGCTCAAGAAACCTGGGTTCGCAACAAGTGGCAACAACAAGCAACCGAGCGAGTGCGCCAAAACCCGTGGCGGCCGAACAAACGCGAAGTCCCAACCGCGTCAGCCGGGGCGGCACGGGACAGGAAAAATCACTTCAGCCGGGGCGGCGGGGCACCGAATAAACCTCGTCACCTCGTCGCAGGATAAAAGAGGAAACAAAAAGTCTAAACAGCGTCTGCTGGAGCGAATGCGTAATAAAACAACAACAACAACAACAAAAAAAAAACACCCGCGCTCAAGAAGTCTGCAATCCTCACAAAAGGCGACTGTGACCGAGCAGCGTCAGCCGGGGCCGTGCGGAAACGGAAAAACCGCGACTACCGGGGCGTCGAGGCACCGAAAAATCCACTTCAGCCGCGGCGAAAAAAAAAAACAAAAAGAAAGACGGAGGGGGGGGGGGAACCACGTCTGCCGGGGCGAAGGAAAAAAAAAACGCGTCTGCCGGGGCGAGCCCGGGTGCGGCACCACCGGGAAAACTGTGGCAAACAGACATGGCGATCGAGTGAGTGGGCCGCCAGCCAGGCTCAGCCAAAAAGTGCAAAGTCCGAACTGCGTCAGCCGGGGCGGCAAAAACCGCGTCAGCCGGGGCGGCGCAAAAAACCGCGTCTGCCGGGGCGGCACGAAACCGCGTCAGCCGGGGCGGGGCGAAAACTGCGTCAGCCGGGGCGAAAAGAAAAAAAAAAACGCGTCTGCCGGGGCAAGCCCGGGTGCGGCACCACCGGGAAAACTGTGGCAAACAGACATGGCGATCGAGTGAGTGGGCCGCCAGCCAGGCACAGCCGAAAAGTGCAAAGTCCGAACCGTGTCAGCCGGGGCGACGCAAAAACCGCGTCAGCCGGGGCGGCGCGAAAACCGCGTCAGCCGGGGCGGCACGAAACCGCGTCAGCCGGGGCGGCGCGAAAACTGCGTCAGCCGGGGCGGCGCGAAAACCTCGTCAGCCGGGGCGAGCGAAAAGGGGGGGGGGGGGGGAACCACGTCTGCCGGGGCGAAAGAAAAAAAAAACGCGTCTGCCGGGGCGAGCCCGGGTGCGGCACCACCGGGAAGACTGTGGCAAACAGACATGGCGATCGAGTGAGTGGGCCGCCAGCCAGGCTCAGCCCAAAAAGTGCCAAGTCCGAACTGCGTCAGCCGGGGCGGCAAAAACCGCGTCAGCCGGGGCGGCGCGAAAACCGCGTCTGCCGGGGCGGCGCGAAAACTGCGTCAGCCGGGGCGAGCCCGGGTGCGGCACCACCGGGAAAACTGTGGCTAACAGACATGGCGATCGAGTGAGTGGGCCACCAGCCAGGCTCAGCCAAAAAGTGCCAAGTCCGAACTGCGTCAGCCGGGGCGGCAAAAACCGCGTCAGCCGGGGCGGCGCAAAAAAACCGCGTCTGCCGGGGCGGCACGAAACCGCGTCAGCCGGGGCGGCGCGAAAACTGCGTCAGCCGGGGCGAAAGAAAAAAAAAACGCGTCTGCCGGGGCGAGCCCGGGTGCGGCACCACCGGGAAAACTGTGGCAAACAGACATGGCGATCGAGTGAGTGGGCCGCCAGCCAGGCACAGCCGAAAAGTGCTAAGTCCGAACTGCGTCTGCCGGGGCGGCACGAAACCGCGTCAGCCGGGGCGGCGCGAAAACCGCGTCTGCCGGGGCGGCACGAAACCGCGTCAGCCGGGGCGGCGCGAAAACTGCGTCAGCCGGGGCGAGCCCGGGTGCGGCACCACCGGGAAAACTGTGGCAAACAGACATGGCGATCGAGTGAGTGGGCCGCCAGCCAGGCACAGCCGAAAAGTGCTAAGTCCGAACTGCGTCTGCCGGGGCGGCACGAAACCGCGTCAGCCGGGGCGGCGCGAAAACCGCGTCTGCCGGGGCGGCACGAAACCGCGTCAGCCGGGGCGGCGCGAAAACTGCGTCAGCCGGGGCGAGCCCGGGTGCGGCACCACCGGGAAAACTGTGGCAAACAGACATGGCGATCGAGTGAGTGGGCCGCCAGCCAGGCACAGCCGAAAAGTGCTAAGTCCGAACTGCGTCAGCCGGGGCGGCAAAAACCGCGTCAGCCGGGGCGGCGCAAAAAACCGCGTCTGCCGGGGCGGCACGAAACCGCGTCAGCCGGGGCGGCGCGAAAACTGCGTCAGCCGGGGCGAAAGAAAAAAAAAAAACGCGTCTGCCGGGGCGAGCCCGGGTGCGGCACCACCGGGAAAACTGTGGCAAATAGACATGGCGATCGAGTGAGTGGGCCGCCAGCCAGGCACAGCCGAAAAGTGCTAAGTCCGAACTGCGTCTGCCGGGGCGGCACGAAACCGCGTCAGCCGGGGCGGCGCGAAAACCGCGTCTGCCGGGGCGGCACGAAACCGCGTCAGCCGGGGCGGCGCGAAAACTGCGTCAGCCGGGGCGAGCCCGGGTGCGGCACCACCGGGAAAACTGTGGCAAACAGACATGGCGATTGAGTGAGTGGGCCGCCAGCCAGGCACAGCCGAAAAGTGCTAAGTCCGAACTGCGTCTGCCGGGGCGGCACGAAACCGCGTCAGCCGGGGCGGCGCGAAAACCGCGTCTGCCGGGGCGGCACGAAACCGCGTCAGCCGGGGCGGCGCGAAAACTGCGTCAGCCGGGGCGAGCCCGGGTGCGGCACCACCGGGAAAACTGTGGCAAACAGACATGGCGATCGAGTGAGTGGGCCGCCAGCCAGGCACAGCCGAAAAGTGCTAAGTCCGAACTGCGTCTGCCGGGGCGGCACGAAACCGCGTCAGCCGGGGCGGCGCGAAAACCGCGTCTGCCGGGGCGGCACGAAACCGCGTCAGCCGGGGCGGCGCGAAAACTGCGTCAGCCGGGGCGAGCCCGGGTGCGGCACCACCGGGAAAACTGTGGCAAACAGACATGGCGATCGAGTGAGTGGGCCGCCAGCCAGGCACAGCCGAAAAGTGCTAAGTCCGAACTGCGTCAGCCGGGGCGGCAAAAACCGCGTCAGCCGGGGCGGCGCAAAAACCGCGTCTGCCGGGGCGAAATAAAAAAAAAACAAAGAAAAAAGCCCGCGCTTAATCAAAAGAAAACAAAGAAAAAAGCTTGCGCTTAATCAAAAGAAAACAAACAAAAAAAGTTCGCGCTTAAGCCTGGCGGTGGAACCACCGGGGCAAACAGACCTGGCGATCGAGTGAGTGGGCCGCCAGCCGGGGTGAGCCAAAAAGTGCAAAGTCCGAACCGCGTCAGCCGGGGCGACGCAAAAACCGCGTCAGCCGGGGCGGCGCGAAAACCGCGTCAGCCGGGGCGGCGCGAAAACCGCGTCAGCCGGGGCGGCGCAAAAACCGCGTCAGCCGGGGCGGCGCAAAAACTGCGTCAGCCGGGGCGGCACGGAAAAACGAAAACCGCGTCAGCCGGGGCGGCACGGAAAAACGAAAACCGCGTCAGCCGGGGCGACATCAAAATGAGGAAAAAAAAAAAAACTGCCTTAGGACACCTGCGTACACTTTCATGCGTTTGGGCATATCTCTCTGTAACACGCGCGCCCCTCGTTACGCGCGGCACTCTGTTTTCTCCGACACCCATATTTCGGCGGCATGTGGCACGCGCGCCCGTCCCTACGCACGGCACACCGCAGTGCTTTCTCGATATTTTTCTTTTCCTCCAACACCGTCATCTATAGGCTTTTAGTGACCTGTTGCTCGTGGCACAAGTTCGCTAGCTCTGACACCTCTTGCATGCGCACCGTTTTTGCGCACGGTGCTATGCCGCAAAGCACGGCAGTCGCATGCGTTTCTCTCAGGCACCTCTTTTTTGACACAACGCTGTGGTGCTTA
>NW_027464687.1:445000-457500 GCF_043290135.1 Rhipicephalus microplus
GCCCCTGTCAGGGGGACTTGCACCGTCGCAAACACCCGAGAACGTCGCCTCCCATACACCACATTTCCCGACCGCCTGCAAGGACGGGGGATTCGGTGCTGGGCTCGGTCCCGTTTCGCTCGCAGCTACTCGGGGAATCCCTGTTGGTTTCTTTTCCTCCGCTTAGTGATATGCTTAAATTCAGCGGGTTGTCTCGCCTGATCTGAGGTCGACAGCGGATACATTCGCTTCCATCAACTTCCTGCACGACCGCGTGCGCTCGCCCTACCAAGTGCGCCCGCAACCCTGTACAGGGCCACTTCTTCACAAGGCTGGCAATCGGCTTCCCCGCTGCACGCGTGCGGCGCACAACCGGTGTGACGTGGAAGTGACGGGACACGTTCGTAAACCCATCGCGAACCGAGTACGACGCCCTACCAAGTGCGCCCGCAACCCTGTACAGGGTCACATCTTCACAAGGCTGGCAAGCGGCATTCCGCTGCGCGCGTGCGTCGTCCGAGCAGTTGCGTGATAAACGACCGTGTCGAAAGCCCAAACACCGCCGAGGCCAGTCGCCGCCGCCGCAAGGGCAGCCACGCAGCCTGGCGAGAGGCATCGTCTCGTGTAGCGTCGCCCCCGCCCCAACTGGAGTGGCCCAGTTTTTTGAACGGGACGGGAACTGCGAAGCACTTAGACCGACGGCGGACTACGACGAGAACGCCTTAAGCTTCGCCAACGTTTCGCCAACTCGTGCGGGCGACTTTTTCCGCTTCGCGGCAAGTCGTCGCGCCGTGCTCTCCGCATCAACCGCGTACGCAGCGAACCGCAAACGTCGGGCGCAGCCTCCTCACCTCCCTGCGCTTTGCGCGCGAACGTTCCCTGTTCGCGCGGCAAAGCCTGGAGGAGGCACGGCCCCGCAGCGTGTTCGAGCGCCCGGTCTACGGGACACCCTGCTTACTTCGAGGGCAACAAGCGCAACGCAAGGCTGCGATCTCGCGCACTTTGCGCACGGCTGGAGAAGCTTTGCTGGCCGGCTTTCGCTCCTCGTGTTTACCGTGCGTTAAAGTTGCGCGTCCGTGGCTCTCGCAGCTCTTGCGCGCCCGGTCGCAGAGAGGAGTACGCAACCTCGACCGCACTTTCCCTGCAGGCTTCCTTCCGACTCGAAGTCCTGCGGCGGTCTCAACGAGGTGCCACATCCTCAATGCAGTCGGTCGCCCCCGTTTCGGTTGGGCTCTGGCACGACGGTCGCCACCGTCTCGCCCTTGAGTGGCCGCTGTTGGCGCTCGCTGTGAGGTGTTCAGCGTGCTGTCCGTGTTGCCGACGCGGTCAAAACGAGTCGACGGCTCACGTTCCCTTGTGCGCCGAAGGCTCTCTTGATATGTGATCCGACCCTCAGACAGACGAAGCCAAGGGAAGACCCAAGGCCGCAATGTGCGTTCAAAGAATCAGTGCTCAGTGTGTCCTGCAATTCACACCAAGTCTCGCAGCTGGCTGCGTTCTTCATCGACCCGAGAACCGAGTGATCCACCGCTTAGAGTCGTGAAAAAGTGTTTGTTCAATTCCGTACAGTCAAAACCAAACGTTTCTGGCACTCGGCCAAACAGTGGCCAAGAAGGGCGCTTTTCAGCGCACGCTTGGACTCCAAAACTCTGCCGCGCCTTTTTCGGCTGCCGCAAATCGAGCAAACGGTGTGTTTCGGACGGCGTTTCGCTTTCGCTACTTGCGAGTGCTTTCGTGGTCCACCCCTCTATAAATACTCGGGAGGCGTCGAAGCCGGTTCTCCAAGCCGGACCCGTAGGTATCGTTGTGTGCTCGCTCTCATTGGCCCGCCTAACCAGAAAATGCCTGCGGTACACCCATTTGGATAAGAGTGCACGCAGATGCGGGCCTCGACGGCTACACATTTCCTCGGGCGGCCGCCTCCCGGCCTCCGTGGAGCGCGGGATGCACGGTCCCATCGACAAGCCTCTCCCGTTTTTACCGTGGCGTCGCGGTTCACCACGGCAGGCGGGTCGGTCTCCTCCGCATAAAAAGGGGGACCCCCGCTTTTTGTTCCACGAAATCGCACAAGCTTTTTTCGCATCCACGGTTTGCCACCGCACACCAAAATTCCGATCCGGCTGCCTACTTTAGCCAACAGGTGGAGCCAGGCGCGCCGTACTTGCGCGGCACTTCCCACGTCCACCGAAGTCGGTGCCAAGGACCACTTTCGGCGCCGGAGCCGCGTACGAGCCTACTCGAGGCGGAAGAACGAAGCCAGCAAGGGCCTGGCCGCAAGTGCGTTCAATTGTCGGGACGTCCAAGTCCCTCGTTCTTCCGTGCTTCCTCTTTCGGCAAGTCGTTGCGGCACCTTCCCAAAGCGCGCAGACCCGCTAATCGCGACGAGCGCGACGTGGCCGTGCCGCCTTTCCCTCGGCAGCAAGCAAAACGCCTGGCAACGTCGACGCTCCCCTAACCGCGATCTCGCACCGTGTTTCGTGTGGCGAATTCAAAAGCCGGCCGGCGCTGCTGCAACCATTACGGTCGGTACGCATACGCCGCGGAGGGCGGGACGGTCATCGGAGCGTGCGGTTCCTCCATCGAGTACTGCGCACCTCGGCCGTCGCATCGCCGTGCCATGACCGGCCGCGCGTCAACGCGAACCGGTGCCAGCGAGATCCCTCGCCTGCAAGAACCGACCGGCAGCCTCCGTCACCCGAGGACGCGGAGGCGCTTGCCGCGGACGGCGGGACGGTATGCACTGGTGCACAGCGGACCCGTCACATCGCCAGTTCCTTGACCGACCGCCGACGCTTGTGCCGTTCCTCTCGTACTTGGCAGTCGCCGCGCGATTGTCGGGTCTCGTTCTTGCACGCTCGAACGGTCGGGAGGGCACTCGGCTGGCGTTTCGGGAACGCGCAGCCTCGCCTTCTACCGACGTAACCACGACTCGCCGTTCGCGCTCCGCCGCTCCTGTTTACAGTACTAGGCGGTCCCGCAGCGGTCGGGTCGCGCATTTCGAGCGCTTCGAGCCACGGTGCAGTGGCGGGTCGAAAGCCGACCTATGAGTGCGTTGCGCCGTTTGTACCCGCGTCCGCCACCTGGCCGACCGTCCAAGGTCGCGGTGTTGGCGTCCGCTGGGCGCAACAATTTGTCACGGGGTGCCGCTCCACATTCAGGCAGCCCCGTGGGGAAAAGCCGACCCCGCGTCCAAACGGGGTCAGCGGCAGAAAGTGTCGGGCGCAGACGCAGCTGAGGCGCTCACCCTTCACAATCCGTTAATGATCCTTCCGCAGGTTCACCTACGGAAACCTTGTTACGACTTTTACTTCCTCTAAATGATCAAGTTTGGTCATCTTTCCAACAGACCGGCGCAACCGAAAGGCCGCGCCGGACATCGGTCCGAAGACCTCACTAAATCATTCAATCGGTAGTAGCGACGGGCGGTGTGTACAAAGGGCAGGGACGTAATCAACGCGAGCTTATGACTCGCGCTTACTGGGAATTCCTCGTTCAAGGGGAACAATTGCAAGCCCCTATCCCAATCACGAAAGAAGTTCCACGGGTTACCCAGTCTTTTCAGACAGGGATAAAGACACGCTGCTTCCTTCAGTGTAGCGCGCGTGCGGCCCCGGACATCTAAGGGCATCACAGACCTGTTATTGCTCTGTTTCGTGCGGCTAGGAGCCGCTTGTCCCTCTAAGAAGGTTGTAAGGTGCTGGGAACCCCGCACCTATTTAATAGGCTAGAGTCTCGTTCGTTATCGGAATTAACCAGACAAATCGCTCCACCAACTAAGAACGGCCATGCACCACCATCCACCGAATCAAGAAAGAGCTCTCAATCTGTCAATCCTCCCAGTGTCCGGGCCGGGTAAGTTTTCCCGTGTTGAGTCAAATTAAGCCGCAGGCTCCACTCCTGGTGGTGCCCTTCCGTCAATTCCTTTAAGTTTCAGCTTTGCAACCATACTTCCCCCGGAACCCAAATACTTTGGTTTCCCGGAAGCTGCCCGCCGAGTCATTTGAGTAACTCAGGCGGATCGCTGGTTGGCATCGTTTATGGTCAGAACTAGGGCGGTATCTGATCGCCTTCGAACCTCTGACTTTCGTTCTTGATCAATGAAAACATTCTTGGCAAATGCTTTCGCAGTAGTTCGTCTTGCGACGGTCCAAGAATTTCACCTCTAGCGCCGCAATACGAATGCCCCCGTCCGTCCCTCTTAATCATTACCTCGTATTCCAAAAACCAACAGAACAGAAACGAGGTCTTGTTCTATTATTCCATGCAAGTTTATTCAGGCGACTCGCCTGCGTTGAGCACTCTAATTTTTTCAAAGTAAAAGCACCGGCCATCTCGAGGCACACAATGAAGTGCACCAAGAAAGAACCGGCATGATGTTCAGTCCGAGCCGTCGCATCGGGTAGATGCACTACTCGTCTGGAACTGAGATCCAACTACGAGCTTTTTAACCGCAGCAGCTTTAGTATACGCTATTGGAGCTGGAATTACCGCGGCTGCTGGCACCAGACTTGCCCTCCAATTGATCCTCGTTAAAGGATTTAGAGTGTACTCATTTCAATTACGGGGCCTCAAAAGAGTCCCGTATTGTTATTTTTCGTCACTACCTCCCCGTGCCGGGAGTGGGTAATTTGCGCGCCTGCTGCCTTCCTTGGATGTGGTAGCCGTTTCTCAGGCTCCCTCTCCGGAATCGAACCCTGATTCTCCGTTACCCGTAACAACCATGGTAAGCAAGTAACCTACCATCGAAAGTTGATAAGGCAGACACTTGAAAGAAACGTCGCCGGCTCGTGGCCATGCGATCAGCACAAAGTTATCCAGAGTCACCACACAATACGGGCCGAAACCCGATCGATCTTGGTCTAATAAAAGCACCCGTTACCCAAAGGGCTCCAGGCTCACTGCATGTATTAGCTCTAGAATTGCCACAGTTATCCAAGTAGGAAGAAACGATCTAAGGAACCATAACTGATTTAATGAGCCATTCGCGGTTTCGCCTTATTTCGGCATGTACTTAGACATGCATGGCTTAATCTTTGAGACAAGCATATGATTACTGGCAGGATCAACCAGGTAATCGTTCGACTGCGCGTCCGTCCTCGCCTTCGGCGGGCCGGACGCAGTCTGTGTGCGGCGGAGGCCACCTTCAGGCGCCCCAACACGCTTATTTTGCACTCCGAGATGACGGCGTTCGAGCTCGCTACGGCACAACCTTCCCGAAAGACGAGTGGGAGCCGTGCGGCAAGAAGCACGTTCATGCTCGCTCTTTTTCGTTGCATCGACTCGGTCGCGCCGTGCGGGTTGCCCAAGCCCGCTGCACTGTCGGTGGACCGGCCGGAACTAGCAACGGAGCCGAGACTGCAAAGCCGCCAGACGACGGGTCACGCCCGCGTCTTCGGCGCTTTCGCATCTGAATCGCCCGAGGACGACACGGAACACACCTCGATATCGTGGTAAAACGGCACCGTCCGACAACCAGCCCCTAACGCATCAAGCGGATGAGGCTGCAGACGACTGCCGTGGATTCCCCTGGAGCAGACCCGAGGACACGCTTGACGAGGCCGAAGCCCGCCGCATATCAGACACCCGGTCGCTTTCGCGTACGCCGCTCACGAGAACCCCCACATAATAGCAGCGATAAGTACCCAGACCTCCTTGGGCACTAATACGAGCGTACTCGAGAAAATTTCACCGCGGGTGTGCCCCGAAACGTGTGGCACGTTGAGCGTGCCACAAGTCTACGTCGCTCTCAAACCCGCCGAGGTCGTAGAATTTGCGACCCTACTCACGAAATTCCCACCGAGGATACGGCCGCAAACGTACCGCACCTTGGGTAGGCCACGAGTTTGTGCAACACTACGCTGACGGCACAGCACCGAGGTCGTGCGCGCACGCACGGGAAAATTCCGCCGCGGTTTCTGCCGAAAACGTGAGGCACCACGACTCTCCGCAAGTTCGCGTCGACTGCGAAAGACCGAAGTCGTGAACGACGTGTCCGCTACTCGCCGCCGACACGCTGGACACCAAACGTACAACGACTCGACGGCGTCGTAGAGGCCCACGACGCGGTTTTCCTTAACGACGTCTCGGCGTGGCACCGACAGGTTAGAACGGCCGACCAACGTTCCCTGTCCGCCGTTCGGCTCAGTCGAAGGGCTCGGCGACTTCGGCAACGCTGCGAAGCCGCACGGTGACGCACGCCATGTCCCCATTTTTTTTTTTTTTTCTTTCTGCGTCTGCCGGGGTGCCCCTATAATAGCAGCGATAAGCACCCAGACCGCCGTGGGTCGCTCGCCCCGGCTGACGTGGTTTTTCGTACTCCTGCGGCGGTCGCCGTCAAGCACGTCCAAATACGCTACTTTCGTGGGCGCATTCACGCTCTTTCGCTTCGCCGGAGTGCCAGCACTCACTCTGCCAAAAACGGCGAACATCCGAGCGGCGGTTCCCACTTTTGCGTCGGCGTCGCAAACCCCGCCCCGGCAGACGAGGTTTGCCGTACTCGTGCGACGGTGGCCGGCGGGCACGTCGAAAGACGCCGATATCGTGCGCGAATTGGCGCACCTTGGCTTCACCGGAGTGCCGCCACTGACTCCTCCAAAAACGGCGAAGATCCGAGCGGCGCTTCCCACTTTCGCATCGGCGTCCCGAACTCCGCCCCGGCTGACGCGGTTTACCGTACTCGTGCGACGGTCGCCGGCGAGCACGTGGAAAGACGCCGATATCGTGCCCGAATCGGCTCCGTTCGGCTTCGCCGGAGTGCCAGCACTGGCTCGGCGAAAGACGACGAACATCCGAGCGACGGTTCTCACTATTGCGTACGCGTCGCAAACCCCGCCCCGGCAGACGCACTTTGCCGTACTCGTGCGACGGTCGCCGGCGAGCACGTAGAAAGACGCCGATATCGTGCCGGAATCGGCCCCGTTTGGCTTCGCCGGAGTGCCAGCACTCACTCGGCCACAAACGGCGAACATCCGAGCGGCGGTTCCCACTTAGCCGTCGGCGTCCCGAACTCCGCCCCGGCAGACGCGGTTGCCGAGCTCGTGCGACTAGCGACCGCGAAGCCGTCTCGCGACGCCGCTTTCGTGCGCGGCTCCCACTGCGACCTGGGTCACCCGAGGTCGACGAGCAAGAAAGAATGTCGAAAAAAAATTTTTTTTTTTTTGCGTCTGCCGGGGTGCCCCTATAATAGCAGCGATAAGCACCCAGACCGCCATGGGTCGCTCGCCCCGGCTGACGTGGTTTTTCGTTTTCCTGCGGTGGTCGTCGTCAAGCACGTCCAAACACGCCACTTTCGTGGGCGCATTCGCGCTCTTTCGCTTCGCCGGAGTGCCAGCACTCACTCTGCCAAAAACGGCGAACATCCTAGTGGCGGTTCCCACTTTTGCGTCGGCGTCGCCAACCCCGCCCCGGCATACGCGGTTTGCCGTACTCGTGCGGCGGTGGCCGGCGGGCACGTCGAAAGACACCGATATCGTGCGCGAGTCGATGCTTCTTGGTCTCGCAGGAGGGCCGCCACTCACTCCTGCAAAAACGGCGAAGATCCGAGCGGCGCTTCCCACTTTTTCGTCGGCATCGCAAACCTCGCCCCGGCAGACGCGCTTTGCCGTACTCGTGCGACGGTCGCCGGCGAGCACGTCGAAATACGCCGATATCGTGCCCGAATCGGCCCCGTTTCGCTTCGCCGGAGTGCCAGCACTCACTCGGCCAAAAACGGCGAACATCCGAGCAGCGGTACCCACTTAGCCGTCAGCATCCCGAACTCCGCGCCGGCTGACGCGGTTGCCGAGCTCGTGCGACTAGCGACCGCGAACGCGTCTCGCGACGCCGCTTTCGTGCGCGGCTCCCATTGCGACCTGGGTTACCCGAGCTCGACCAGCAAAAAAGAAGGTCGAAAAAAAATTTTTTTTTTCTGCGTCTGCCGGGGTGCCCCTATAATAGCAGCGATAAGCACCCAGACCGCCGTGGGTCGCTCGCCCCGGCTGACGTGGTTTTTCGTACTCCTGCAGCGGTCGCCGTCAAGCACGTCCAAATACGCCACTTTCGTGGGCGCTTTCGCGCTCTTTCGCGTCGCCGGTGTGCCAGCACTCACTCTGCCAAAAACGGCGAACATCCTAGTGGCGGTTCCCACTTTTGCGTCGGCGTCGCCAACCCCGCCCCGGCATACGCGGTTTGCCGTACTCGTGCGGCGGTGGCCGGCGGGCACGTCGAAAGACACCGATATCGTGCGCGAGTCGATGCTTCTTGGTCTCGCAGGAGGGCCGCCACTCACTCCTGCAAAAACGGCGAAGATCCGAGCGGCGCTTCCCACTTTTTCGTCGGCATCGCAAACCTCGCCCCGGCAGACGCGCTTTGCCGTACTCGTGCGACGGTCGCCGGCGAGCACGTCGAAATACGCCGATATCGTGCCCGAATCGGCCCCGTTTCGCTTCGCCGGAGTGCCAGCACTCACTCGGCCAAAAACGGCGAACATCCGAGCAGCGGTACCCACTTAGCCGTCGGCATCCCGAACTCCGCGCCGGCTGACGCGGTTGCCGAGCTCGTGCGACTAGCGACCGCGAACGCGTCTCGCGACGCCGCTTTCGTGCGCGGCTCCCATTGCGACCTGGGTTACCCGAGCTCGACCAGCAAAAAAGAAGGTCGAAAAAAAATTTTTTTTTTCTGCGTCTGCCGGGGTGCCCCTATAATAGCAGCGATAAGCACCCAGACCGCCGTGGGTCGCTCGCCCCGGCTGACGTGGTTTTTCGTACTCCTGCAGCGGTCGCCGTCAAGCACGTCCAAATACGCCACTTTCGTGGGCGCTTTCGCGCTCTTTCGCGTCGCCGGTGTGCCAGCACTCACTCTGCCAAAAACGGCCAACATCCGAGCGGCGGTTCCCACTTTTGCGTCGGCGTCGTAAACCCCGCCCCGGCAGACGCGGTTTGCCCTACTCGTTCGACGGTCGCCGGCGAGCGCGTCGAAAGACGCCGATATCGTGCGCTAATTGGCGCTCCTTGGCTTCTCCGGAGTGCCGCCACTCACTCCTCCAAAAACGGCGAAGATCCGAGCGGCGTTCTCCACTTTCGCATCGGCGTCCCGAACTCCGCCCGGGCTGACGCGGTTTACCGTACTCGTGCGACGGTCGCCGCCGGGCACGTCGAAAGACGCCGATATCGTGCCGTAATCGGCCCCGTTTGGCTTCGCCCGAGTGCCAGCACTCACTCGGCCAAAAACGGCGAACATCCGAGCAGCGTTTCCCACTTTCGCATCGGCGTCCCGAAGCCCGCCCCGGCAGACGCGGTTTGCCCTACTCGAGCGACGGTCGCCGGCGATCACGTCGAAAGGCGCCGAATTCGTGCACGAATCGATGCTTCTTGGTCTCGCAGGAGGGCCGCCACTCACTCCTGCAAAAACGGCGAAGATCCGAGTTGCGCTTCCCACTTTTTCGTCGGCGTCCCGAACTACGCCCCGGCTGACGCGGTTTACCGTACTCGTGCGACGGTCGCCGGCGGGCACTTCAAAATACGCCGATTTCGTGGGCGCATTCACGCTGTTTCGCTTCCCCGGAGTGCCAACACTCACTCTGCCGAAAGCGGCGATCATCCGAGCGGCGGTTCCCACTTTTGCGTCGGCTTCGCAAACGGCGCCCCGGCAGACGCGCTCGTGCGACGTACTCGTGCGACGGTCGCCGGCGAGCACGTCGAAAGACGCCGATATCGTGCTCGAATCGACCCCGTTTCGCTTCGCCGGAGTGCTGCCAGTCACGGCGCAGAAAACGGCGAACAAGTGTTTTTTTTTTTTTTTTCCTAGAATTTGTGTTATAGAAGGCACATTTGATATCGGACGATAATTTTCAACTTTATCACGCGCACCGATTTTCGTGTAGAGGTTTGCAAGTTTATGGGAATTTCTCCACTTGGAATAATGCGATTTAGTAGTACTACGAGAACTTCATGGATGTACTCAAGGGTACGGGGCAAGTCAGTTACGTCAACACCTGCAGATTTTTTACACTTCAAACTGAAAATTGTTGGTTGTGAGTCCTCGTGTGATATTAAAGGCCGATTCGCTAACACATAGAACAAAGAAAGAAAGGAAGAAAAAACGCCCGCGCTCGCTCAAGAAACCTGGGTTCGCAACAAGTGGCAACAACAAGCAACCGAGCGAGTGCGCCAAAACCCGTGGCGGCCGAACAAACGCGAAGTCCCAACCGCGTCAGCCGGGGCGGCACGGGACAGGAAAAATCACTTCAGCCGGGGCGGCGGGGCACCGAATAAACCTCGTCACCTCGTCGCAGGATAAAAGAGGAAACAAAAAGTCTAAACAGCGTCTGCTGGAGCGAATGCGTAATAAAACAACAACAACAACAAAAAAAAAACACCCGCGCTCAAGAAGTCTGCAATCCTCACAAAAGGCGACTGTGACCGAGCAGCGTCAGCCGGGGCCGTGCGGAAACGGAAAAACCGCGACTACCGGGGCGTCGAGGCACCGAAAAATCCACTTCAGCCGCGGCGAAAAAAAAAAAACAAAAAGAAAGACGGAGGGGGGGGGGGGGGAACCACGTCTGCCGGGGCGAAGGAAAAAAAAAACGCGTCTGCCGGGGCGAGCCCGGGTGCGGCACCACCGGGAAAACTGTGGCAAACAGACATGGCGATCGAGTGAGTGGGCCGCCAGCCAGGCTCAGCCAAAAAGTGCAAAGTCCGAACTGCGTCAGCCGGGGCGGCAAAAACCGCGTCAGCCGGGGCGGCGCAAAAAACCGCGTCTGCCGGGGCGGCACGAAACCGCGTCAGCCGGGGCGGGGCGAAAACTGCGTCAGCCGGGGCGAAAAGAAAAAAAAAACGCGTCTGCCGGGGCAAGCCCGGGTGCGGCACCACCGGGAAAACTGTGGCAAACAGACATGGCGATCGAGTGAGTGGGCCGCCAGCCAGGCACAGCCGAAAAGTGCAAAGTCCGAACCGTGTCAGCCGGGGCGACGCAAAAACCGCGTCAGCCGGGGCGGCGCGAAAACCGCGTCAGCCGGGGCGGCACGAAACCGCGTCAGCCGGGGCGGCGCGAAAACTGCGTCAGCCGGGGCGGCGCGAAAACCTCGTCAGCCGGGGCGAGCGAAAAGGGGGGGGGGGGGGAACCACGTCTGCCGGGGCGAAAGAAAAAAAAAACGCGTCTGCCGGGGCGAGCCCGGGTGCGGCACCACCGGGAAGACTGTGGCAAACAGACATGGCGATCGAGTGAGTGGGCCGCCAGCCAGGCTCAGCCCAAAAAGTGCCAAGTCCGAACTGCGTCAGCCGGGGCGGCAAAAACCGCGTCAGCCGGGGCGGCGCGAAAACCGCGTCTGCCGGGGCGGCGCGAAAACTGCGTCAGCCGGGGCGAGCCCGGGTGCGGCACCACCGGGAAAACTGTGGCTAACAGACATGGCGATCGAGTGAGTGGGCCACCAGCCAGGCTCAGCCAAAAAGTGCCAAGTCCGAACTGCGTCAGCCGGGGCGGCAAAAACCGCGTCAGCCGGGGCGGCGCAAAAAAACCGCGTCTGCCGGGGCGGCACGAAACCGCGTCAGCCGGGGCGGCGCGAAAACTGCGTCAGCCGGGGCGAAAGAAAAAAAAAACGCGTCTGCCGGGGCGAGCCCGGGTGCGGCACCACCGGGAAAACTGTGGCAAACAGACATGGCGATCGAGTGAGTGGGCCGCCAGCCAGGTACAGCCGAAAAGTGCTAAGTCCGAACTGCGTCTGCCGGGGCGGCACGAAACCGCGTCAGCCGGGGCGGCGCGAAAACCGCGTCTGCCGGGGCGGCACGAAACCGCGTCAGCCGGGGCGGCGCGAAAACTGCGTCAGCCGGGGCGAGCCCGGGTGCGGCACCACCGGGAAAACTGTGGCAAACAGACATGGCGATCGAGTGAGTGGGCCGCCAGCCAGGCACAGCCGAAAAGTGCTAAGTCCGAACTGCGTCTGCCGGGGCGGCACGAAACCGCGTCAGCCGGGGCGGCGCGAAAACCGCGTCTGCCGGGGCGGCACGAAACCGCGTCAGCCGGGGCGGCGCGAAAACTGCGTCAGCCGGGGCGAGCCCGGGTGCGGCACCACCGGGAAAACTGTGGCAAACAGACATGGCGATCGAGTGAGTGGGCCGCCAGCCAGGCACAGCCGAAAAGTGCTAAGTCCGAACTGCGTCAGCCGGGGCGGCAAAAACCGCGTCAGCCGGGGCGGCGCAAAAAACCGCGTCTGCCGGGGCGGCACGAAACCGCGTCAGCCGGGGCGGCGCGAAAACTGCGTCAGCCGGGGCGAAAGAAAAAAAAAAACGCGTCTGCCGGGGCGAGCCCGGGTGCGGCACCACCGGGAAAACTGTGGCAAACAGACATGGCGATCGAGTGAGTGGGCCGCCAGCCAGGCACAGCCGAAAAGTGCTAAGTCCGAACTGCGTCTGCCGGGGCGGCACGAAACCGCGTCAGCCGGGGCGGCGCGAAAACCGCGTCTGCCGGGGCGGCACGAAACCGCGTCAGCCGGGGCGGCGCGAAAACTGCGTCAGCCGGGGCGAGCCCGGGTGCGGCACCACCGGGAA
>NW_027464687.1:465000-477500 GCF_043290135.1 Rhipicephalus microplus
TCAACGAGGTGCCACATCCTCAATGCAGTCGGTCGCCCCCGTTTCGGTTGGGCTCTGGCACGACGGTCGCCACCGTCTCGCCCTTGAGTGGCCGCTGTTGGCGCTCGCTGTGAGGTGTTCAGCGTGCTGTCCGTGTTGCCGACGCGGTCAAAACGAGTCGACGGCTCACGTTCCCTTGTGCGCCGAAGGCTCTCTTGATATGTGATCCGACCCTCAGACAGACGAAGCCAAGGGAAGACCCAAGGCCGCAATGTGCGTTCAAAGAATCAGTGCTCAGTGTGTCCTGCAATTCACACCAAGTCTCGCAGCTGGCTGCGTTCTTCATCGACCCGAGAACCGAGTGATCCACCGCTTAGAGTCGTGAAAAAGTGTTTGTTCAATTCCGTACAGTCAAAACCAAACGTTTCTGGCACTCGGCCAAACAGTGGCCAAGAAGGGCGCTTTTCAGCGCACGCTTGGACTCCAAAACTCTGCCGCGCCTTTTACGGCTGCCGCAAATCGAGCAAACGGTGTGTTTCGGACGGCGTTTCGCTTTCGCTACTTGCGAGTGCTTTCGTGGTCCACCCCTCTATAAATACTCGGGAGGCGTCGAAGCCGGTTCTCCAAGCCGGACCCG
The DNA here is from genome assembly GCF_043290135.1 of Rhipicephalus microplus. Classification (NCBI taxonomy): domain Eukaryota; kingdom Metazoa; phylum Arthropoda; class Arachnida; order Ixodida; family Ixodidae; genus Rhipicephalus; species Rhipicephalus microplus. Next base: position 465,617 of record NW_027464687.1, read on the forward strand.
TAGGTATCGTTGTGTGCTCGCTCTCATTGGCCCGCCTAACCAGAAAATGCCTGCGGTACACCCATTTGGATAAGAGTGCACGCAGATGCGGGCCTCGACGGCTACACATTTCCTCGGGCGGCCGCCTCCCGGCCTCCGTGGAGCGCGGGATGCACGGTCCCATCGACAAGCCTCTCCCGTTTTTACCGTGGCGTCGCGGTTCACCACGGCAGGCGGGTCGGTCTCCTCCGCATAAAAAGGGGGACCCCCGCTTTTTGTTCCACGAAATCGCACAAGCTTTTTTCGCATCCACGGTTTGCCACCGCACACCAAAATGCCGATCCGGCTGCCTACTTTAGCCAACAGGTGGAGCCAGGCGCGCCGTACTTGCGCGGCACTTCCCACGTCCACCGAAGTCGGTGCCAAGGACCACTTTCGGCGCCGGAGCCGCGTACGAGCCTACTCGAGGCGGAAGAACGAAGCCAGCAAGGGCCTGGCCGCAAGTGCGTTCAATTGTCGGGACGTCCAAGTCCCTCGTTCTTCCGTGCTTCCTCTTTCGGCAAGTCGTTGCGGCACCTTCCCAAAGCGCGCAGACCCGCTAATCGCGACGAGCGCGACGTGGCCGTGCCGCCTTTCCCTCGGCAGCAAGCAAAACGCCTGGCAACGTCGACGCTCCCCTAACCGCGATCTCGCACCGTGTTTCGTGTGGCGAATTCAAAAGCCGGCCGGCGCTGCTGCAACCATTACGGTCGGTACGCATACGCCGCGGAGGGCGGGACGGTCATCGGAGCGTGCGGTTCCTCCATCGAGTACTGCGCACCTCGGCCGTCGCATCGCCGTGCCATGACCGGCCGCGCGTCAACGCGAACCGGTGCCAGCGAGATCCCTCGCCTGCAAGAACCGACCGGCAGCCTCCGTCACCCGAGGACGCGGAGGCGCTTGCCGCGGACGGCGGGACGGTATGCACTGGTGCACAGCGGACCCGTCACATCGCCAGTTCCTTGACCGACCGCCGACGCTTGTGCCGTTCCTCTCGTACTTGGCAGTCGCCGCGCGATTGTCGGGTCTCGTTCTTGCACGCTCGAACGGTCGGGAGGGCACTCGGCTGGCGTTTCGGGAACGCGCAGCCTCGCCTTCTACCGACGTAACCACGACTCGCCGTTCGCGCTCCGCCGCTCCTGTTTACAGTACTAGGCGGTCCCGCAGCGGTCGGGTCGCGCATTTCGAGCGCTTCGAGCCACGGTGCAGTGGCGGGTCGAAAGCCGACCTATGAGTGCGTTGCGCCGTTTGTACCCGCGTCCGCCACCTGGCCGACCGTCCAAGGTCGCGGTGTTGGCGTCCGCTGGGCGCAACAATTTGTCACGGGGTGCCGCTCCACATTCAGGCAGCCCCGTGGGGAAAAGCCGACCCCGCGTCCAAACGGGGTCAGCGGCAGAAAGTGTCGGGCGCAGACGCAGCTGAGGCGCTCACCCTTCACAATCCGTTAATGATCCTTCCGCAGGTTCACCTACGGAAACCTTGTTACGACTTTTACTTCCTCTAAATGATCAAGTTTGGTCATCTTTCCAACAGACCGGCGCAACCGAAAGGCCGCGCCGGACATCGGTCCGAAGACCTCACTAAATCATTCAATCGGTAGTAGCGACGGGCGGTGTGTACAAAGGGCAGGGACGTAATCAACGCGAGCTTATGACTCGCGCTTACTGGGAATTCCTCGTTCAAGGGGAACAATTGCAAGCCCCTATCCCAATCACGAAAGAAGTTCCACGGGTTACCCAGTCTTTTCAGACAGGGATAAAGACACGCTGCTTCCTTCAGTGTAGCGCGCGTGCGGCCCCGGACATCTAAGGGCATCACAGACCTGTTATTGCTCTGTTTCGTGCGGCTAGGAGCCGCTTGTCCCTCTAAGAAGGTTGTAAGGTGCTGGGAACCCCGCACCTATTTAATAGGCTAGAGTCTCGTTCGTTATCGGAATTAACCAGACAAATCGCTCCACCAACTAAGAACGGCCATGCACCACCATCCACCGAATCAAGAAAGAGCTCTCAATCTGTCAATCCTCCCAGTGTCCGGGCCGGGTAAGTTTTCCCGTGTTGAGTCAAATTAAGCCGCAGGCTCCACTCCTGGTGGTGCCCTTCCGTCAATTCCTTTAAGTTTCAGCTTTGCAACCATACTTCCCCCGGAACCCAAATACTTTGGTTTCCCGGAAGCTGCCCGCCGAGTCATTTGAGTAACTCAGGCGGATCGCTGGTTGGCATCGTTTATGGTCAGAACTAGGGCGGTATCTGATCGCCTTCGAACCTCTGACTTTCGTTCTTGATCAATGAAAACATTCTTGGCAAATGCTTTCGCAGTAGTTCGTCTTGCGACGGTCCAAGAATTTCACCTCTAGCGCCGCAATACGAATGCCCCCGTCCGTCCCTCTTAATCATTACCTCGTATTCCAAAAACCAACAGAACAGAAACGAGGTCTTGTTCTATTATTCCATGCAAGTTTATTCAGGCGACTCGCCTGCGTTGAGCACTCTAATTTTTTCAAAGTAAAAGCACCGGCCATCTCGAGGCACACAATGAAGTGCACCAAGAAAGAACCGGCATGATGTTCAGTCCGAGCCGTCGCATCGGGTAGATGCACTACTCGTCTGGAACTGAGATCCAACTACGAGCTTTTTAACCGCAGCAGCTTTAGTATACGCTATTGGAGCTGGAATTACCGCGGCTGCTGGCACCAGACTTGCCCTCCAATTGATCCTCGTTAAAGGATTTAGAGTGTACTCATTTCAATTACGGGGCCTCAAAAGAGTCCCGTATTGTTATTTTTCGTCACTACCTCCCCGTGCCGGGAGTGGGTAATTTGCGCGCCTGCTGCCTTCCTTGGATGTGGTAGCCGTTTCTCAGGCTCCCTCTCCGGAATCGAACCCTGATTCTCCGTTACCCGTAACAACCATGGTAAGCAAGTAACCTACCATCGAAAGTTGATAAGGCAGACACTTGAAAGAAACGTCGCCGGCTCGTGGCCATGCGATCAGCACAAAGTTATCCAGAGTCACCACACAATACGGGCCGAAACCCGATCGATCTTGGTCTAATAAAAGCACCCGTTACCCAAAGGGCTCCAGGCTCACTGCATGTATTAGCTCTAGAATTGCCACAGTTATCCAAGTAGGAAGAAACGATCTAAGGAACCATAACTGATTTAATGAGCCATTCGCGGTTTCGCCTTATTTCGGCATGTACTTAGACATGCATGGCTTAATCTTTGAGACAAGCATATGATTACTGGCAGGATCAACCAGGTAATCGTTCGACTGCGCGTCCGTCCTCGCCTTCGGCGGGCCGGACGCAGTCTGTGTGCGGCGGAGGCCACCTTCAGGCGCCCCAACACGCTTATTTTGCACTCCGAGATGACGGCGTTCGAGCTCGCTACGGCACAACCTTCCCGAAAGACGAGTGGGAGCCGTGCGGCAAGAAGCACGTTCATGCTCGCTCTTTTTCGTTGCATCGACTCGGTCGCGCCGTGCGGGTTGCCCAAGCCCGCTGCACTGTCGGTGGACCGGCCGGAACTAGCAACGGAGCCGAGACTGCAAAGCCGCCAGACGACGGGTCACGCCCGCGTCTTCGGCGCTTTCGCATCTGAATCGCCCGAGGACGACACGGAACACACCTCGATATCGTGGTAAAACGGCACCGTCCGACAACCAGCCCCTAACGCATCAAGCGGATGAGGCTGCAGACGACTGCCGTGGATTCCCCTGGAGCAGACCCGAGGACACGCTTGACGAGGCCGAAGCCCGCCGCATATCAGACACCCGGTCGCTTTCGCGTACGCCGCTCACGAGAACCCCCACATAATAGCAGCGATAAGTACCCAGACCTCCTTGGGCACTAATACGAGCGTACTCGAGAAAATTTCACCGCGGGTGTGCCCCGAAACGTGTGGCACGTTGAGCGTGCCACAAGTCTACGTCGCTCTCAAACCCGCCGAGGTCGTAGAATTTGCGACCCTACTCACGAAATTCCCACCGAGGATACGGCCGCAAACGTACCGCACCTTGGGTAGGCCACGAGTTTGTGCAACACTACGCTGACGGCACAGCACCGAGGTCGTGCGCGCACGCACGGGAAAATTCCGCCGCGGTTTCTGCCGAAAACGTGAGGCACCACGACTCTCCGCAAGTTCGCGTCGACTGCGAAAGACCGAAGTCGTGAACGACGTGTCCGCTACTCGCCGCCGACACGCTGGACACCAAACGTACAACGACTCGACGGCGTCGTAGAGGCCCACGACGCGGTTTTCCTTAACGACGTCTCGGCGTGGCACCGACAGGTTAGAACGGCCGACCAACGTTCCCTGTCCGCCGTTCGGCTCAGTCGAAGGGCTCGGCGACTTCGGCAACGCTGCGAAGCCGCACGGTGACGCACGCCATGTCCCCATTTTTTTTTTTTTTTCTTTCTGCGTCTGCCGGGGTGCCCCTATAATAGCAGCGATAAGCACCCAGACCGCCGTGGGTCGCTCGCCCCGGCTGACGTGGTTTTTCGTACTCCTGCGGCGGTCGCCGTCAAGCACGTCCAAATACGCTACTTTCGTGGGCGCATTCACGCTCTTTCGCTTCGCCGGAGTGCCAGCACTCACTCTGCCAAAAACGGCGAACATCCGAGCGGCGGTTCCCACTTTTGCGTCGGCGTCGCAAACCCCGCCCCGGCAGACGAGGTTTGCCGTACTCGTGCGACGGTGGCCGGCGGGCACGTCGAAAGACGCCGATATCGTGCGCGAATTGGCGCACCTTGGCTTCACCGGAGTGCCGCCACTGACTCCTCCAAAAACGGCGAAGATCCGAGCGGCGCTTCCCACTTTCGCATCGGCGTCCCGAACTCCGCCCCGGCTGACGCGGTTTACCGTACTCGTGCGACGGTCGCCGGCGAGCACGTGGAAAGACGCCGATATCGTGCCCGAATCGGCTCCGTTCGGCTTCGCCGGAGTGCCAGCACTGGCTCGGCGAAAGACGACGAACATCCGAGCGACGGTTCTCACTATTGCGTACGCGTCGCAAACCCCGCCCCGGCAGACGCACTTTGCCGTACTCGTGCGACGGTCGCCGGCGAGCACGTAGAAAGACGCCGATATCGTGCCGGAATCGGCCCCGTTTGGCTTCGCCGGAGTGCCAGCACTCACTCGGCCACAAACGGCGAACATCCGAGCGGCGGTTCCCACTTAGCCGTCGGCGTCCCGAACTCCGCCCCGGCAGACGCGGTTGCCGAGCTCGTGCGACTAGCGACCGCGAAGCCGTCTCGCGACGCCGCTTTCGTGCGCGGCTCCCACTGCGACCTGGGTCACCCGAGGTCGACGAGCAAGAAAGAATGTCGAAAAAAAATTTTTTTTTTTTTGCGTCTGCCGGGGTGCCCCTATAATAGCAGCGATAAGCACCCAGACCGCCATGGGTCGCTCGCCCCGGCTGACGTGGTTTTTCGTTTTCCTGCGGTGGTCGTCGTCAAGCACGTCCAAACACGCCACTTTCGTGGGCGCATTCGCGCTCTTTCGCTTCGCCGGAGTGCCAGCACTCACTCTGCCAAAAACGGCGAACATCCTAGTGGCGGTTCCCACTTTTGCGTCGGCGTCGCCAACCCCGCCCCGGCATACGCGGTTTGCCGTACTCGTGCGGCGGTGGCCGGCGGGCACGTCGAAAGACACCGATATCGTGCGCGAGTCGATGCTTCTTGGTCTCGCAGGAGGGCCGCCACTCACTCCTGCAAAAACGGCGAAGATCCGAGCGGCGCTTCCCACTTTTTCGTCGGCATCGCAAACCTCGCCCCGGCAGACGCGCTTTGCCGTACTCGTGCGACGGTCGCCGGCGAGCACGTCGAAATACGCCGATATCGTGCCCGAATCGGCCCCGTTTCGCTTCGCCGGAGTGCCAGCACTCACTCGGCCAAAAACGGCGAACATCCGAGCAGCGGTACCCACTTAGCCGTCGGCATCCCGAACTCCGCGCCGGCTGATGCGGTTGCCGAGCTCGTGCGACTAGCGACCGCGAACGCGTCTCGCGACGCCGCTTTCGTGCGCGGCTCCCATTGCGACCTGGGTTACCCGAGCTCGACCAGCAAAAAAGAAGGTCGAAAAAAAATTTTTTTTTTCTGCGTCTGCCGGGGTGCCCCTATAATAGCAGCGATAAGCACCCAGACCGCCGTGGGTCGCTCGCCCCGGCTGACGTGGTTTTTCGTACTCCTGCAGCGGTCGCCGTCAAGCACGTCCAAATACGCCACTTTCGTGGGCGCTTTCGCGCTCTTTCGCGTCGCCGGTGTGCCAGCACTCACTCTGCCAAAAACGGCGAACATCCTAGTGGCGGTTCCCACTTTTGCGTCGGCGTCGCCAACCCCGCCCCGGCATACGCGGTTTGCCGTACTCGTGCGGCGGTGGCCGGCGGGCACGTCGAAAGACACCGATATCGTGCGCGAGTCGATGCTTCTTGGTCTCGCAGGAGGGCCGCCACTCACTCCTGCAAAAACGGCGAAGATCCGAGCGGCGCTTCCCATTTTTTCGTCGGCATCGCAAACCTCGCCCCGGCAGACGCGCTTTGCCGTACTCGTGCGACGGTCGCCGGCGAGCACGTCGAAATACGCCGATATCGTGCCCGAATCGGCCCCGTTTCGCTTCGCCGGAGTGCCAGCACTCACTCGGCCAAAAACGGCGAACATCCGAGCAGCGGTACCCACTTAGCCGTCGGCATCCCGAACTCCGCGCCGGCTGACGCGGTTGCCGAGCTCGTGCGACTAGCGACCGCGAACGCGTCTCGCGACGCCGCTTTCGTGCGCGGCTCCCATTGCGACCTGGGTTACCCGAGCTCGACCAGCAAAAAAGAAGGTCGAAAAAAATTTTTTTTTTTCTGCGTCTGCCGGGGTGCCCCTATAATAGCAGCGATAAGCACCCAGACCGCCGTGGGTCGCTCGCCCCGGCTGACGTGGTTTTTCGTACTCCTGCAGCGGTCGCCGTCAAGCACGTCCAAATACGCCACTTTCGTGGGCGCTTTCGCGCTCTTTCGCGTCGCCGGTGTGCCAGCACTCACTCTGCCAAAAACGGCCAACATCCGAGCGGCGGTTCCCACTTTTGCGTCGGCGTCGTAAACCCCGCCCCGGCAGACGCGGTTTGCCCTACTCGTTCGACGGTCGCCGGCGAGCGCGTCGAAAGACGCCGATATCGTGCGCTAATTGGCGCTCCTTGGCTTCTCCGGAGTGCCGCCACTCACTCCTCCAAAAACGGCGAAGATCCGAGCGGCGTTCTCCACTTTCGCATCGGCGTCCCGAACTCCGCCCGGGCTGACGCGGTTTACCGTACTCGTGCGACGGTCGCCGCCGGGCACGTCGAAAGACGCCGATATCGTGCCGTAATCGGCCCCGTTTGGCTTCGCCCGAGTGCCAGCACTCACTCGGCCAAAAACGGCGAACATCCGAGCAGCGTTTCCCACTTTCGCATCGGCGTCCCGAAGCCCGCCCCGGCAGACGCGGTTTGCCCTACTCGAGCGACGGTCGCCGGCGATCACGTCGAAAGGCGCCGAATTCGTGCACGAATCGATGCTTCTTGGTCTCGCAGGAGGGCCGCCACTCACTCCTGCAAAAACGGCGAAGATCCGAGTTGCGCTTCCCACTTTTTCGTCGGCGTCCCGAACTACGCCCCGGCTGACGCGGTTTACCGTACTCGTGCGACGGTCGCCGGCGGGCACTTCAAAATACGCCGATTTCGTGGGCGCATTCACGCTGTTTCGCTTCCCCGGAGTGCCAACACTCACTCTGCCGAAAGCGGCGATCATCCGAGCGGCGGTTCCCACTTTTGCGTCGGCTTCGCAAACGGCGCCCCGGCAGACGCGCTCGTGCGACGTACTCGTGCGACGGTCGCCGGCGAGCACGTCGAAAGACGCCGATATCGTGCTCGAATCGACCCCGTTTCGCTTCGCCGGAGTGCTGCCAGTCACGGCGCAGAAAACGGCGAACAAGTGTTTTTTTTTTTTTTTCCTAGAATTTGTGTTATAGAAGGCACATTTGATATCGGACGATAATTTTCAACTTTATCACGCGCACCGATTTTCGTGTAGAGGTTTGCAAGTTTATGGGAATTTCTCCACTTGGAATAATGCGATTTAGTAGTACTACGAGAACTTCATGGATGTACTCAAGGGTACGGGGCAAGTCAGTTACGTCAACACCTGCAGATTTTTTACACTTCAAACTGAAAATTGTTGGTTGTGAGTCCTCGTGTGATATTAAAGGCCGATTCGCTAACACATAGAACAAAGAAAGAAAGGAAGAAAAAACGCCCGCGCTCGCTCAAGAAACCTGGGTTCGCAACAAGTGGCAACAACAAGCAACCGAGCGAGTGCGCCAAAACCCGTGGCGGCCGAACAAACGCGAAGTCCCAACCGCGTCAGCCGGGGCGGCACGGGACAGGAAAAATCACTTCAGCCGGGGCGGCGGGGCACCGAATAAACCTCGTCACCTCGTCGCAGGATAAAAGAGGAAACAAAAAGTCTAAACAGCGTCTGCTGGAGCGAATGCGTAATAAAACAACAACAACAACAAAAAAAAAACACCCGCGCTCAAGAAGTCTGCAATCCTCACAAAAGGCGACTGTGACCGAGCAGCGTCAGCCGGGGCCGTGCGGAAACGGAAAAACCGCGACTACCGGGGCGTCGAGGCACCGAAAAATCCACTTCAGCCGCGGCGAAAAAAAAAAACAAAAAGAAAGACGGAGGGGGGGGGGAACCACGTCTGCCGGGGCGAAGGAAAAAAAAAAACGCGTCTGCCGGGGCGAGCCCGGGTGCGGCACCACCGGGAAAACTGTGGCAAACAGACATGGCGATCGAGTGAGTGGGCCGCCAGCCAGGCTCAGCCAAAAAGTGCAAAGTCCGAACTGCGTCAGCCGGGGCGGCAAAAACCGCGTCAGCCGGGGCGGCGCAAAAAACCGCGTCTGCCGGGGCGGCACGAAACCGCGTCAGCCGGGGCGGGGCGAAAACTGCGTCAGCCGGGGCGAAAAGAAAAAAAAAAACGCGTCTGCCGGGGCAAGCCCGGGTGCGGCACCACCGGGAAAACTGTGGCAAACAGACATGGCGATCGAGTGAGTGGGCCGCCAGCCAGGCACAGCCGAAAAGTGCAAAGTCCGAACCGTGTCAGCCGGGGCGACGCAAAAACCGCGTCAGCCGGGGCGGCGCGAAAACCGCGTCAGCCGGGGCGGCACGAAACCGCGTCAGCCGGGGCGGCGCGAAAACTGCGTCAGCCGGGGCGGCGCGAAAACCTCGTCAGCCGGGGCGAGCGAAAAGGGGGGGGGGGGGGAACCACGTCTGCCGGGGCGAAAGAAAAAAAAAACGCGTCTGCCGGGGCGAGCCCGGGTGCGGCACCACCGGGAAGACTGTGGCAAACAGACATGGCGATCGAGTGAGTGGGCCGCCAGCCAGGCTCAGCCCAAAAAGTGCCAAGTCCGAACTGCGTCAGCCGGGGCGGCAAAAACCGCGTCAGCCGGGGCGGCGCGAAAACCGCGTCTGCCGGGGCGGCGCGAAAACTGCGTCAGCCGGGGCGAGCCCGGGTGCGGCACCACCGGGAAAACTGTGGCTAACAGACATGGCGATCGAGTGAGTGGGCCACCAGCCAGGCTCAGCCAAAAAGTGCCAAGTCCGAACTGCGTCAGCCGGGGCGGCAAAAACCGCGTCAGCCGGGGCGGCGCAAAAAAACCGCGTCTGCCGGGGCGGCAAGAAACCGCGTCAGCCGGGGCGGCGCGAAAACTGCGTCAGCCGGGGCGAAAGAAAAAAAAAAACGCGTCTGCCGGGGCGAGCCCGGGTGCGGCACCACCGGGAAAACTGTGGCAAACAGACATGGCGATCGAGTGAGTGGGCCGCCAGCCAGGCACAGCCGAAAAGTGCTAAGTCCGAACTGCGTCTGCCGGGGCGGCACGAAACCGCGTCAGCCGGGGCGGCGCGAAAACCGCGTCTGCCGGGGCGGCACGAAACCGCGTCAGCCGGGGCGGCGCGAAAACTGCGTCAGCCGGGGCGAGCCCGGGTGCGGCACCACCGGGAAAACTGTGGCAAACAGACATGGCGATCGAGTGAGTGGGCCGCCAGCCAGGCACAGCCGAAAAGTGCTAAGTCCGAACTGCGTCTGCCGGGGCGGCACGAAACCGCGTCAGCCGGGGCGGCGCGAAAACCGCGTCTGCCGGGGCGGCACGAAACCGCGTCAGCCGGGGCGGCGCGAAAACTGCGTCAGCCGGGGCGAGCCCGGGTGCGGCACCACCGGGAAAACTGTGGCAAACAGACATGGCGATCGAGTGAGTGGGCCGCCAGCCAGGCACAGCCGAAAAGTGCTAAGTCCGAACTGCGTCAGCCGGGGCGGCAAAAACCGCGTCAGCCGGGGCGGCGCAAAAAACCGCGTCTGCCGGGGCGGCACGAAACCGCGTCAGCCGGGGCGGCGCGAAAACTGCGTCAGCCGGGGCGAAAGAAAAAAAAAAAACGCGTCTGCCGGGGCGAGCCCGGGTGCGGCACCACCGGGAAAACTGTGGCAAACAGACATGGCGATCGAGTGAGTGGGCCGCCAGCCAGGCACAGCCGAAAAGTGCTAAGTCCGAACTGCGTCTGCCGGGGCGGCACGAAACCGCGTCAGCCGGGGCGGCGCGAAAACCGCGTCTGCCGGGGCGGCACGAAACCGCGTCAGCCGGGGCGGCGCGAAAACTGCGTCAGCCGGGGCGAGCCCGGGTGCGGCACCACCGGGAAAACTGTGGCAAACAGACATGGCGATTGAGTGAGTGGGCCGCCAGCCAGGCACAGCCGAAAAGTGCTAAGTCCGAACTGCGTCTGCCGGGGCGGCACGAAACCGCGTCAGCCGGGGCGGCGCGAAAACCGCGTCTGCCGGGGCGGCACGAAACCGCGTCAGCCGGGGCGGCGCGAAAACTGCGTCAGCCGGGGCGAGCCCGGGTGCGGCACCACCGGGAAAACTGTGGCAAACAGACATGGCGATCGAGTGAGTGGGCCGCCAGCCAGGCACAGCCGAAAAGTGCTAAGTCCGAACTGCGTCAGCCGGGGCGGCAAAAACCGCGTCAGCCGGGGCGGCGCAAAAACCGCGTCTGCCGGGGCGAAATAAAAAAAAAAAACAAAGAAAAAAGCCCGCGCTTAATCAAAAGAAAACAAAGAAAAAAGCTTGCGCTTAATCAAAAGAAAACAAACAAAAAAAGTTCGCGCTTAAGCCTGGCGGTGGAACCACCGGGGCAAACAGACCTGGCGATCGAGTGAGTGGGCCGCCAGCCGGGGTGAGCCAAAAAGTGCAAAGTCCGAACCGCGTCAGCCGGGGCGACGCAAAAACCGCGTCAGCCGGGGCGGCGCGAAAACCGCGTCAGCCGGGGCGGCGCGAAAACCGCGTCAGCCGGGGCGGCGCAAAAACCGCGTCAGCCGGGGCGGCGCAAAAACTGCGTCAGCCGGGGCGGCACGGAAAAACGAAAACCGCGTCAGCCGGGGCGGCACGGAAAAACGAAAACCGCGTCAGCCGGGGCGACATCAAAATGAGGAAAAAAAAAAAAAACTGCCTTAGGACACCTGCGTACACTTTCATGCGTTTGGGCATATCTCTCTGTAACACGCGCGCCCCTCGTTACGCGCGGCACTCTGTTTTCTCCGACACCCATATTTCGGCGGCATGTGGCACGCGCGCCCGTCCCTACGCACGGCACACCGCAGTGCTTTCTCGATATTTTTCTTTTCCTCCAACACCGTCATCTATAGGCTTTTAGTGACCTGTTGCTCGTGGCACAAGTTCGCTAGCTCTGACACCTCTTGCATGCGCACCGTTTTTGCGCACGGTGCTATGCCGCAAAGCACGGCAGTCGCATGCGTTTCTCTCAGGCACCTCTTTTTTGACACAACGCTGTGGTGCTTAGAAA
>NW_027464687.1:482500-497500 GCF_043290135.1 Rhipicephalus microplus
CTCCATCCCGGGCGCGCAACGGCGGAGACGGGCCTGGCACCCACTCTGGGACAAGCCCCTGTCAGGGGGACTTGCACCGTCGCAAACACCCGAGAACGTCGCCTCCCATACACCACATTTCCCGACCGCCTGCAAGGACGGGGGATTCGGTGCTGGGCTCGGTCCCGTTTCGCTCGCAGCTACTCGGGGAATCCCTGTTGGTTTCTTTTCCTCCGCTTAGTGATATGCTTAAATTCAGCGGGTTGTCTCGCCTGATCTGAGGTCGACAGCGGATACATTCGCTTCCATCAACTTCCTGCACGACCGCGTGCGCTCGCCCTACCAAGTGCGCCCGCAACCCTGTACAGGGCCACTTCTTCACAAGGCTGGCAATCGGCTTCCCCGCTGCACGCGTGCGGCGCACAACCGGTGTGACGTGGAAGTGACGGGACACGTTCGTAAACCCATCGCGAACCGAGTACGACGCCCTACCAAGTGCGCCCGCAACCCTGTACAGGGTCACATCTTCACAAGGCTGGCAAGCGGCATTCCGCTGCGCGCGTGCGTCGTCCGAGCAGTTGCGTGATAAACGACCGTGTCGAAAGCCCAAACACCGCCGAGGCCAGTCGCCGCCGCCGCAAGGGCAGCCACGCAGCCTGGCGAGAGGCATCGTCTCGTGTAGCGTCGCCCCCGCCCCAACTGGAGTGGCCCAGTTTTTTGAACGGGACGGGAACTGCGAAGCACTTAGACCGACGGCGGACTACGACGAGAACGCCTTAAGCTTCGCCAACGTTTCGCCAACTCGTGCGGGAGACTTTTTCCGCTTCGCGGCAAGTCGTCGCGCCGTGCTCTCCGCATCAACCGCGTACGCAGCGAACCGCAAACGTCGGGCGCAGCCTCCTCACCTCCCTGCGCTTTGCGCGCGAACGTTCCCTGTTCGCGCGGCAAAGCCTGGAGGAGGCACGGCCCCGCAGCGTGTTCGAGCGCCCGGTCTACGGGACACCCTGCTTACTTCGAGGGCAACAAGCGCAACGCAAGGCTGCGATCTCGCGCACTTTGCGCACGGCTGGAGAAGCTTTGCTGGCCGGCTTTCGCTCCTCGTGTTTACCGTGCGTTAAAGTTGCGCGTCCGTGGCTCTCGCAGCTCTTGCGCGCCCGGTCGCAGAGAGGAGTACGCAACCTCGACCGCACTTTCCCTGCAGGCTTCCTTCCGACTCGAAGTCCTGCGGCGGTCTCAACGAGGTGCCACATCCTCAATGCAGTCGGTCGCCCCCGTTTCGGTTGGGCTCTGGCACGACGGTCGCCACCGTCTCGCCCTTGAGTGGCCGCTGTTGGCGCTCGCTGTGAGGTGTTCAGCGTGCTGTCCGTGTTGCCGACGCGGTCAAAACGAGTCGACGGCTCACGTTCCCTTGTGCGCCGAAGGCTCTCTTGATATGTGATCCGACCCTCAGACAGACGAAGCCAAGGGAAGACCCAAGGCCGCAATGTGCGTTCAAAGAATCAGTGCTCAGTGTGTCCTGCAATTCACACCAAGTCTCGCAGCTGGCTGCGTTCTTCATCGACCCGAGAACCGAGTGATCCACCGCTTAGAGTCGTGAAAAAGTGTTTGTTCAATTCCGTACAGTCAAAACCAAACGTTTCTGGCACTCGGCCAAACAGTGGCCAAGAAGGGCGCTTTTCAGCGCACGCTTGGACTCCAAAACTCTGCCGCGCCTTTTTCGGCTGCCGCAAATCGAGCAAACGGTGTGTTTCGGACGGCGTTTCGCTTTCGCTACTTGCGAGTGCTTTCGTGGTCCACCCCTCTATAAATACTCGGGAGGCGTCGAAGCCGGTTCTCCAAGCCGGACCCGTAGGTATCGTTGTGTGCTCGCTCTCATTGGCCCGCCTAACCAGAAAATGCCTGTGGTACACCCATTTGGATAAGAGTGCACGCAGATGCGGGCCTCGACGGCTACACATTTCCTCGGGCGGCCGCCTCCCGGCCTCCGTGGAGCGCGGGATGCACGGTCCCATCGACAAGCCTCTCCCGTTTTTACCGTGGCGTCGCGGTTCACCACGGCAGGCGGGTCGGTCTCCTCCGCATAAAAAGGGGGACCCCCGCTTTTTGTTCCACGAAATCGCACAAGCTTTTTTCGCATCCACGGTTTGCCACCGCACACCAAAATTCCGATCCGGCTGCCTACTTTAGCCAACAGGTGGAGCCAGGCGCGCCGTACTTGCGCGGCACTTCCCACGTCCACCGAAGTCGGTGCCAAGGACCACTTTCGGCGCCGGAGCCGCGTACGAGCCTACTCGAGGCGGAAGAACGAAGCCAGCAAGGGCCTGGCCGCAAGTGCGTTCAATTGTCGGGACGTCCAAGTCCCTCGTTCTTCCGTGCTTCCTCTTTCGGCAAGTCGTTGCGGCACCTTCCCAAAGCGCGCAGACCCGCTAATCGCGACGAGCGCGACGTGGCCGTGCCGCCTTTCCCTCGGCAGCAAGCAAAACGCCTGGCAACGTCGACGCTCCCCTAACCGCGATCTCGCACCGTGTTTCGTGTGGCGAATTCAAAAGCCGGCCGGCGCTGCTGCAACCATTACGGTCGGTACGCATACGCCGCGGAGGGCGGGACGGTCATCGGAGCGTGCGGTTCCTCCATCGAGTACTGCGCACCTCGGCCGTCGCATCGCCGTGCCATGACCGGCCGCGCGTCAACGCGAACCGGTGCCAGCGAGATCCCTCGCCTGCAAGAACCGACCGGCAGCCTCCGTCACCCGAGGACGCGGAGGCGCTTGCCGCGGACGGCGGGACGGTATGCACTGGTGCACAGCGGACCCGTCACATCGCCAGTTCCTTGACCGACCGCCGACGCTTGTGCCGTTCCTCTCGTACTTGGCAGTCGCCGCGCGATTGTCGGGTCTCGTTCTTGCACGCTCGAACGGTCGGGAGGGCACTCGGCTGGCGTTTTGGGAACGCGCAGCCTCGCCTTCTACCGACGTAACCACGACTCGCCGTTCGCGCTCCGCCGCTCCTGTTTACAGTACTAGGCGGTCCCGCAGCGGTCGGGTCGCGCATTTCGAGCGCTTCGAGCCACGGTGCAGTGGCGGGTCGAAAGCCGACCTATGAGTGCGTTGCGCCGTTTGTACCCGCGTCCGCCACCTGGCCGACCGTCCAAGGTCGCGGTGTTGGCGTCCGCTGGGCGCAACAATTTGTCACGGGGTGCCGCTCCACATTCAGGCAGCCCCGTGGGGAAAAGCCGACCCCGCGTCCAAACGGGGTCAGCGGCAGAAAGTGTCGGGCGCAGACGCAGCTGAGGCGCTCACCCTTCACAATCCGTTAATGATCCTTCCGCAGGTTCACCTACGGAAACCTTGTTACGACTTTTACTTCCTCTAAATGATCAAGTTTGGTCATCTTTCCAACAGACCGGCGCAACCGAAAGGCCGCGCCGGACATCGGTCCGAAGACCTCACTAAATCATTCAATCGGTAGTAGCGACGGGCGGTGTGTACAAAGGGCAGGGACGTAATCAACGCGAGCTTATGACTCGCGCTTACTGGGAATTCCTCGTTCAAGGGGAACAATTGCAAGCCCCTATCCCAATCACGAAAGAAGTTCCACGGGTTACCCAGTCTTTTCAGACAGGGATAAAGACACGCTGCTTCCTTCAGTGTAGCGCGCGTGCGGCCCCGGACATCTAAGGGCATCACAGACCTGTTATTGCTCTGTTTCGTGCGGCTAGGAGCCGCTTGTCCCTCTAAGAAGGTTGTAAGGTGCTGGGAACCCCGCACCTATTTAATAGGCTAGAGTCTCGTTCGTTATCGGAATTAACCAGACAAATCGCTCCACCAACTAAGAACGGCCATGCACCACCATCCACCGAATCAAGAAAGAGCTCTCAATCTGTCAATCCTCCCAGTGTCCGGGCCGGGTAAGTTTTCCCGTGTTGAGTCAAATTAAGCCGCAGGCTCCACTCCTGGTGGTGCCCTTCCGTCAATTCCTTTAAGTTTCAGCTTTGCAACCATACTTCCCCCGGAACCCAAATACTTTGGTTTCCCGGAAGCTGCCCGCCGAGTCATTTGAGTAACTCAGGCGGATCGCTGGTTGGCATCGTTTATGGTCAGAACTAGGGCGGTATCTGATCGCCTTCGAACCTCTGACTTTCGTTCTTGATCAATGAAAACATTCTTGGCAAATGCTTTCGCAGTAGTTCGTCTTGCGACGGTCCAAGAATTTCACCTCTAGCGCCGCAATACGAATGCCCCCGTCCGTCCCTCTTAATCATTACCTCGTATTCCAAAAACCAACAGAACAGAAACGAGGTCTTGTTCTATTATTCCATGCAAGTTTATTCAGGCGACTCGCCTGCGTTGAGCACTCTAATTTTTTCAAAGTAAAAGCACCGGCCATCTCGAGGCACACAATGAAGTGCACCAAGAAAGAACCGGCATGATGTTCAGTCCGAGCCGTCGCATCGGGTAGATGCACTACTCGTCTGGAACTGAGATCCAACTACGAGCTTTTTAACCGCAGCAGCTTTAGTATACGCTATTGGAGCTGGAATTACCGCGGCTGCTGGCACCAGACTTGCCCTCCAATTGATCCTCGTTAAAGGATTTAGAGTGTACTCATTTCAATTACGGGGCCTCAAAAGAGTCCCGTATTGTTATTTTTCGTCACTACCTCCCCGTGCCGGGAGTGGGTAATTTGCGCGCCTGCTGCCTTCCTTGGATGTGGTAGCCGTTTCTCAGGCTCCCTCTCCGGAATCGAACCCTGATTCTCCGTTACCCGTAACAACCATGGTAAGCAAGTAACCTACCATCGAAAGTTGATAAGGCAGACACTTGAAAGAAACGTCGCCGGCTCGTGGCCATGCGATCAGCACAAAGTTATCCAGAGTCACCACACAATACGGGCCGAAACCCGATCGATCTTGGTCTAATAAAAGCACCCGTTACCCAAAGGGCTCCAGGCTCACTGCATGTATTAGCTCTAGAATTGCCACAGTTATCCAAGTAGGAAGAAACGATCTAAGGAACCATAACTGATTTAATGAGCCATTCGCGGTTTCGCCTTATTTCGGCATGTACTTAGACATGCATGGCTTAATCTTTGAGACAAGCATATGATTACTGGCAGGATCAACCAGGTAATCGTTCGACTGCGCGTCCGTCCTCGCCTTCGGCGGGCCGGACGCAGTCTGTGTGCGGCGGAGGCCACCTTCAGGCGCCCCAACACGCTTATTTTGCACTCCGAGATGACGGCGTTCGAGCTCGCTACGGCACAACCTTCCCGAAAGACGAGTGGGAGCCGTGCGGCAAGAAGCACGTTCATGCTCGCTCTTTTTCGTTGCATCGACTCGGTCGCGCCGTGCGGGTTGCCCAAGCCCGCTGCACTGTCGGTGGACCGGCCGGAACTAGCAACGGAGCCGAGACTGCAAAGCCGCCAGACGACGGGTCACGCCCGCGTCTTCGGCGCTTTCGCATCTGAATCGCCCGAGGACGACACGGAACACACCTCGATATCGTGGTAAAACGGCACCGTCCGACAACCAGCCCCTAACGCATCAAGCGGATGAGGCTGCAGACGACTGCCGTGGATTCCCCTGGAGCAGACCCGAGGACACGCTTGACGAGGCCGAAGCCCGCCGCATATCAGACACCCGGTCGCTTTCGCGTACGCCGCTCACGAGAACCCCCACATAATAGCAGCGATAAGTACCCAGACCTCCTTGGGCACTAATACGAGCGTACTCGAGAAAATTTCACCGCGGGTGTGCCCCGAAACGTGTGGCACGTTGAGCGTGCCACAAGTCTACGTCGCTCTCAAACCCGCCGAGGTCGTAGAATTTGCGACCCTACTCACGAAATTCCCACCGAGGATACGGCCGCAAACGTACCGCACCTTGGGTAGGCCACGAGTTTGTGCAACACTACGCTGACGGCACAGCACCGAGGTCGTGCGCGCACGCACGGGAAAATTCCGCCGCGGTTTCTGCCGAAAACGTGAGGCACCACGACTCTCCGCAAGTTCGCGTCGACTGCGAAAGACCGAAGTCGTGAACGACGTGTCCGCTACTCGCCGCCGACACGCTGGACACCAAACGTACAACGACTCGACGGCGTCGTAGAGGCCCACGACGCGGTTTTCCTTAACGACGTCTCGGCGTGGCACCGACAGGTTAGAACGGCCGACCAACGTTCCCTGTCCGCCGTTCGGCTCAGTCGAAGGGCTCGGCGACTTCGGCAACGCTGCGAAGCCGCACGGTGACGCACGCCATGTCCCCATTTTTTTTTTTTTTCTTTCTGCGTCTGCCGGGGTGCCCCTATAATAGCAGCGATAAGCACCCAGACCGCCGTGGGTCGCTCGCCCCGGCTGACGTGGTTTTTCGTACTCCTGCGGCGGTCGCCGTCAAGCACGTCCAAATACGCTACTTTCGTGGGCGCATTCACGCTCTTTCGCTTCGCCGGAGTGCCAGCACTCACTCTGCCAAAAACGGCGAACATCCGAGCGGCGGTTCCCACTTTTGCGTCGGCGTCGCAAACCCCGCCCCGGCAGACGAGGTTTGCCGTACTCGTGCGACGGTGGCCGGCGGGCACGTCGAAAGACGCCGATATCGTGCGCGAATTGGCGCACCTTGGCTTCACCGGAGTGCCGCCACTGACTCCTCCAAAAACGGCGAAGATCCGAGCGGCGCTTCCCACTTTCGCATCGGCGTCCCGAACTCCGCCCCGGCTGACGCGGTTTACCGTACTCGTGCGACGGTCGCCGGCGAGCACGTGGAAAGACGCCGATATCGTGCCCGAATCGGCTCCGTTCGGCTTCGCCGGAGTGCCAGCACTGGCTCGGCGAAAGACGACGAACATCCGAGCGACGGTTCTCACTATTGCGTACGCGTCGCAAACCCCGCCCCGGCAGACGCACTTTGCCGTACTCGTGCGACGGTCGCCGGCGAGCACGTAGAAAGACGCCGATATCGTGCCGGAATCGGCCCCGTTTGGCTTCGCCGGAGTGCCAGCACTCACTCGGCCACAAACGGCGAACATCCGAGCGGCGGTTCCCACTTAGCCGTCGGCGTCCCGAACTCCGCCCCGGCAGACGCGGTTGCCGAGCTCGTGCGACTAGCGACCGCGAAGCCGTCTCGCGACGCCGCTTTCGTGCGCGGCTCCCACTGCGACCTGGGTCACCCGAGGTCGACGAGCAAGAAAGAATGTCGAAAAAAAATTTTTTTTTTTTTGCGTCTGCCGGGGTGCCCCTATAATAGCAGCGATAAGCACCCAGACCGCCATGGGTCGCTCGCCCCGGCTGACGTGGTTTTTCGTTTTCCTGCGGTGGTCGTCGTCAAGCACGTCCAAACACGCCACTTTCGTGGGCGCATTCGCGCTCTTTCGCTTCGCCGGAGTGCCAGCACTCACTCTGCCAAAAACGGCGAACATCCTAGTGGCGGTTCCCACTTTTGCGTCGGCGTCGCCAACCCCGCCCCGGCATACGCGGTTTGCCGTACTCGTGCGGCGGTGGCCGGCGGGCACGTCGAAAGACACCGATATCGTGCGCGAGTCGATGCTTCTTGGTCTCGCAGGAGGGCCGCCACTCACTCCTGCAAAAACGGCGAAGATCCGAGCGGCGCTTCCCACTTTTTCGTCGGCATCGCAAACCTCGCCCCGGCAGACGCGCTTTGCCGTACTCGTGCGACGGTCGCCGGCGAGCACGTCGAAATACGCCGATATCGTGCCCGAATCGGCCCCGTTTCGCTTCGCCGGAGTGCCAGCACTCACTCGGCCAAAAACGGCGAACATCCGAGCAGCGGTACCCACTTAGCCGTCGGCATCCCGAACTCCGCGCCGGCTGACGCGGTTGCCGAGCTCGTGCGACTAGCGACCGCGAACGCGTCTCGCGACGCCGCTTTCGTGCGCGGCTCCCATTGCGACCTGGGTTACCCGAGCTCGACCAGCAAAAAAGAAGGTCGAAAAAAAATTTTTTTTTTCTGCGTCTGCCGGGGTGCCCCTATAATAGCAGCGATAAGCACCCAGACCGCCGTGGGTCGCTCGCCCCGGCTGACGTGGTTTTTCGTACTCCTGCAGCGGTCGCCGTCAAGCACGTCCAAATACGCCACTTTCGTGGGCGCTTTCGCGCTCTTTCGCGTCGCCGGTGTGCCAGCACTCACTCTGCCAAAAACGGCGAACATCCTAGTGGCGGTTCCCACTTTTGCGTCGGCGTCGCCAACCCCGCCCCGGCATACGCGGTTTGCCGTACTCGTGCGGCGGTGGCCGGCGGGCACGTCGAAAGACACCGATATCGTGCGCGAGTCGATGCTTCTTGGTCTCGCAGGAGGGCCGCCACTCACTCCTGCAAAAACGGCGAAGATCCGAGCGGCGCTTCCCACTTTTTCGTCGGCATCGCAAACCTCGCCCCGGCAGACGCGCTTTGCCGTACTCGTGCGACGGTCGCCGGCGAGCACGTCGAAATACGCCGATATCGTGCCCGAATCGGCCCCGTTTCGCTTCGCCGGAGTGCCAGCACTCACTCGGCCAAAAACGGCGAACATCCGAGCAGCGGTACCCACTTAGCCGTCGGCATCCCGAACTCCGCGCCGGCTGACGCGGTTGCCGAGCTCGTGCGACTAGCGACCGCGAACGCGTCTCGCGACGCCGCTTTCGTGCGCGGCTCCCATTGCGACCTGGGTTACCCGAGCTCGACCAGCAAAAAAGAAGGTCGAAAAAAAATTTTTTTTTTCTGCGTCTGCCGGGGTGCCCCTATAATAGCAGCGATAAGCACCCAGACCGCCGTGGGTCGCTCGCCCCGGCTGACGTGGTTTTTCGTACTCCTGCAGCGGTCGCCGTCAAGCACGTCCAAATACGCCACTTTCGTGGGCGCTTTCGCGCTCTTTCGCGTCGCCGGTGTGCCAGCACTCACTCTGCCAAAAACGGCCAACATCCGAGCGGCGGTTCCCACTTTTGCGTCGGCGTCGTAAACCCCGCCCCGGCAGACGCGGTTTGCCCTACTCGTTCGACGGTCGCCGGCGAGCGCGTCGAAAGACGCCGATATCGTGCGCTAATTGGCGCTCCTTGGCTTCTCCGGAGTGCCGCCACTCACTCCTCCAAAAACGGCGAAGATCCGAGCGGCGTTCTCCACTTTCGCATCGGCGTCCCGAACTCCGCCCGGGCTGACGCGGTTTACCGTACTCGTGCGACGGTCGCCGCCGGGCACGTCGAAAGACGCCGATATCGTGCCGTAATCGGCCCCGTTTGGCTTCGCCCGAGTGCCAGCACTCACTCGGCCAAAAACGGCGAACATCCGAGCAGCGTTTCCCACTTTCGCATCGGCGTCCCGAAGCCCGCCCCGGCAGACGCGGTTTGCCCTACTCGAGCGACGGTCGCCGGCGATCACGTCGAAAGGCGCCGAATTCGTGCACGAATCGATGCTTCTTGGTCTCGCAGGAGGGCCGCCACTCACTCCTGCAAAAACGGCGAAGATCCGAGTTGCGCTTCCCACTTTTTCGTCGGCGTCCCGAACTACGCCCCGGCTGACGCGGTTTACCGTACTCGTGCGACGGTCGCCGGCGGGCACTTCAAAATACGCCGATTTCGTGGGCGCATTCACGCTGTTTCGCTTCCCCGGAGTGCCAACACTCACTCTGCCGAAAGCGGCGATCATCCGAGCGGCGGTTCCCACTTTTGCGTCGGCTTCGCAAACGGCGCCCCGGCAGACGCGCTCGTGCGACGTACTCGTGCGACGGTCGCCGGCGAGCACGTCGAAAGACGCCGATATCGTGCTCGAATCGACCCCGTTTCGCTTCGCCGGAGTGCTGCCAGTCACGGCGCAGAAAACGGCGAACAAGTGTTTTTTTTTTTTTCCTAGAATTTGTGTTATAGAAGGCACATTTGATATCGGACGATAATTTTCAACTTTATCACGCGCACCGATTTTCGTGTAGAGGTTTGCAAGTTTATGGGAATTTCTCCACTTGGAATAATGCGATTTAGTAGTACTACGAGAACTTCATGGATGTACTCAAGGGTACGGGGCAAGTCAGTTACGTCAACACCTGCAGATTTTTTACACTTCAAACTGAAAATTGTTGGTTGTGAGTCCTCGTGTGATATTAAAGGCCGATTCGCTAACACATAGAACAAAGAAAGAAAGGAAGAAAAAACGCCCGCGCTCGCTCAAGAAACCTGGGTTCGCAACAAGTGGCAACAACAAGCAACCGAGCGAGTGCGCCAAAACCCGTGGCGGCCGAACAAACGCGAAGTCCCAACCGCGTCAGCCGGGGCGGCACGGGACAGGAAAAATCACTTCAGCCGGGGCGGCGGGGCACCGAATAAACCTCGTCACCTCGTCGCAGGATAAAAGAGGAAACAAAAAGTCTAAACAGCGTCTGCTGGAGCGAATGCGTAATAAAACAACAACAACAACAAAAAAAAAAACACCCGCGCTCAAGAAGTCTGCAATCCTCACAAAAGGCGACTGTGACCGAGCAGCGTCAGCCGGGGCCGTGCGGAAACGGAAAAACCGCGACTACCGGGGCGTCGAGGCACCGAAAAATCCACTTCAGCCGCGGCGAAAAAAAAAAACAAAAAGAAAGACGGAGGGGGGGGGGAACCACGTCTGCCGGGGCGAAGGAAAAAAAAAAAACGCGTCTGCCGGGGCGAGCCCGGGTGCGGCACCACCGGGAAAACTGTGGCAAACAGACATGGCGATCGAGTGAGTGGGCCGCCAGCCAGGCTCAGCCAAAAAGTGCAAAGTCCGAACTGCGTCAGCCGGGGCGGCAAAAACCGCGTCAGCCGGGGCGGCGCAAAAAACCGCGTCTGCCGGGGCGGCACGAAACCGCGTCAGCCGGGGCGGGGCGAAAACTGCGTCAGCCGGGGCGAAAAGAAAAAAAAAAAACGCGTCTGCCGGGGCAAGCCCGGGTGCGGCACCACCGGGAAAACTGTGGCAAACAGACATGGCGATCGAGTGAGTGGGCCGCCAGCCAGGCACAGCCGAAAAGTGCAAAGTCCGAACCGTGTCAGCCGGGGCGACGCAAAAACCGCGTCAGCCGGGGCGGCGCGAAAACCGCGTCAGCCGGGGCGGCACGAAACCGCGTCAGCCGGGGCGGCGCGAAAACTGCGTCAGCCGGGGCGGCGCGAAAACCTCGTCAGCCGGGGCGAGCGAAAAGGGGGGGGGGGGGAACCACGTCTGCCGGGGCGAAAGAAAAAAAAAACGCGTCTGCCGGGGCGAGCCCGGGTGCGGCACCACCGGGAAGACTGTGGCAAACAGACATGGCGATCGAGTGAGTGGGCCGCCAGCCAGGCTCAGCCCAAAAAGTGCCAAGTCCGAACTGCGTCAGCCGGGGCGGCAAAAACCGCGTCAGCCGGGGCGGCGCGAAAACCGCGTCTGCCGGGGCGGCGCGAAAACTGCGTCAGCCGGGGCGAGCCCGGGTGCGGCACCACCGGGAAAACTGTGGCTAACAGACATGGCGATCGAGTGAGTGGGCCACCAGCCAGGCTCAGCCAAAAAGTGCCAAGTCCGAACTGCGTCAGCCGGGGCGGCAAAAACCGCGTCAGCCGGGGCGGCGCAAAAAAACCGCGTCTGCCGGGGCGGCACGAAACCGCGTCAGCCGGGGCGGCGCGAAAACTGCGTCAGCCGGGGCGAAAGAAAAAAAAAACGCGTCTGCCGGGGCGAGCCCGGGTGCGGCACCACCGGGAAAACTGTGGCAAACAGACATGGCGATCGAGTGAGTGGGCCGCCAGCCAGGCACAGCCGAAAAGTGCTAAGTCCGAACTGCGTCTGCCGGGGCGGCACGAAACCGCGTCAGCCGGGGCGGCGCGAAAACCGCGTCTGCCGGGGCGGCACGAAACCGCGTCAGCCGGGGCGGCGCGAAAACTGCGTCAGCCGGGGCGAGCCCGGGTGCGGCACCACCGGGAAAACTGTGGCAAACAGACATGGCGATCGAGTGAGTGGGCCGCCAGCCAGGCACAGCCGAAAAGTGCTAAGTCCGAACTGCGTCTGCCGGGGCGGCACGAAACCGCGTCAGCCGGGGCGGCGCGAAAACCGCGTCTGCCGGGGCGGCACGAAACCGCGTCAGCCGGGGCGGCGCGAAAACTGCGTCAGCCGGGGCGAGCCCGGGTGCGGCACCACCGGGAAAACTGTGGCAAACAGACATGGCGATCGAGTGAGTGGGCCGCCAGCCAGGCACAGCCGAAAAGTGCTAAGTCCGAACTGCGTCAGCCGGGGCGGCAAAAACCGCGTCAGCCGGGGCGGCGCAAAAAACCGCGTCTGCCGGGGCGGCACGAAACCGCGTCAGCCGGGGCGGCGCGAAAACTGCGTCAGCCGGGGCGAAAGAAAAAAAAAAACGCGTCTGCCGGGGCGAGCCCGGGTGCGGCACCACCGGGAAAACTGTGGCAAACAGACATGGCGATCGAGTGAGTGGGCCGCCAGCCAGGCACAGCCGAAAAGTGCTAAGTCCGAACTGCGTCTGCCGGGGCGGCACGAAACCGCGTCAGCCGGGGCGGCGCGAAAACCGCGTCTGCCGGGGCGGCACGAAACCGCGTCAGCCGGGGCGGCGCGAAAACTGCGTCAGCCGGGGCGAGCCCGGGTGCGGCACCACCGGGAAAACTGTGGCAAACAGACATGGCGATCGAGTGAGTGGGCCGCCAGCCAGGCACAGCCGAAAAGTGCTAAGTCCGAACTGCGTCTGCCGGGGCGGCACGAAACCGCGTCAGCCGGGGCGGCGCGAAAACCGCGTCTGCCGGGGCGGCACGAAACCGCGTCAGCCGGGGCGGCGCGAAAACTGCGTCAGCCGGGGCGAGCCCGGGTGCGGCACCACCGGGAAAACTGTGGCAAACAGACATGGCGATCGAGTGAGTGGGCCGCCAGCCAGGCACAGCCGAAAAGTGCAAAGTCCGAACCGTGTCAGCCGGGGCGACGCAAAAACCGCGTCAGCCGGGGCGGCGCGAAAACCGCGTCAGCCGGGGCGGCACGAAACCGCGTCAGCCGGGGCGGCGCGAAAACTGCGTCAGCCGGGGCGGCGCGAAAACCTCGTCAGCCGGGGCGAGCGAAAAGGGGGGGGGGGAACCACGTCTGCCGGGGCGAAAGAAAAAAAAAACGCGTCTGCCGGGGCGAGCCCGGGTGCGGCACCACCGGGAAGACTGTGGCAAACAGACATGGCGATCGAGTGAGTGGGCCGCCAGCCAGGCTCAGCCCAAAAAGTGCCAAGTCCGAACTGCGTCAGCCGGGGCGGCAAAAACCGCGTCAGCCGGGGCGGCGCGAAAACCGCGTCTGCCGGGGCGGCGCGAAAACTGCGTCAGCCGGGGCGAGCCCGGGTGCGGCACCACCGGGAAAACTGTGGCTAACAGACATGGCGATCGAGTGAGTGGGCCACCAGCCAGGCTCAGCCAAAAAGTGCCAAGTCCGAACTGCGTCAGCCGGGGCGGCAAAAACCGCGTCAGCCGGGGCGGCGCAAAAAAACCGCGTCTGCCGGGGCGGCACGAAACCGCGTCAGCCGGGGCGGCGCGAAAACTGCGTCAGCCGGGGCGAAAGAAAAAAAAAAACGCGTCTGCCGGGGCGAGCCCGGGTGCGGCACCACCGGGAAAACTGTGGCAAACAGACATGGCGATCGAGTGAGTGGGCCGCCAGCCAGGCACAGCCGAAAAGTGCTAAGTCCGAACTGCGTCTGCCGGGGCGGCACGAAACCGCGTCAGCCGGGGCGGCGCGAAAACCGCGTCTGCCGGGGCGGCACGAAACCGCGTCAGCCGGGGCGGCGCGAAAACTGCGTCAGCCGGGGCGAGCCCGGGTGCGGCACCACCGGGAAAACTGTGGCAAACAGACATGGCGATCGAGTGAGTGGGCCGCCAGCCAGGCACAGCCGAAAAGTGCTAAGTCCGAACTGCGTCTGCCGGGGCGGCACGAAACCGCGTCAGCCGGGGCGGCGCGAAAACCGCGTCTGCCGGGGCGGCACGAAACCGCGTCAGCCGGGGCGGCGCGAAAACTGCGTCAGCCGGGGCGAGCCCGGGTGCGGCACCACCGGGAAAACTGTGGCAAACAGACATGGCGATCGAGTGAGTGGGCCGCCAGCCAGGCACAGCCGAAAAGTGCTAAGTCCGAACTGCGTCAGCCGGGGCGGCAAAAACCGCGTCAGCCGGGGCGGCGCAAAAAACCGCGTCTGCCGGGGCGGCACGAAACCGCGTCAGCCGGGGCGGCGCGAAAACTGCGTCAGCCGGGGCGAAAGAAAAAAAAAACGCGTCTGCCGGGGCGAGCCCGGGTGCGGCACCACCGGGAAAACTGTGGCAAACAGACATGGCGATCGAGTGAGTGGGCCGCCAGCCAGGCACAGCCGAAAAGTGCTAAGTCCGAACTGCGTCTGCCGGGGCGGCACGAAACCGCGTCAGCCGGGGCGGCGCGAAAACCGCGTCTGCCGGGGCGGCACGAAACCGCGTCAGCCGGGGCGGCGCGAAAACTGCGTCAGCCGGGGCGAGCCCGGGTGCGGCACCACCGGGAAAACTGTGGCAAACAGACATGGCGATTGAGTGAGTGGGCCGCCAGCCAGGCACAGCCGAAAAGTGCTAAGTCCGAACTGCGTCTGCCGGGGCGGCACGAAACCGCGTCAGCCGGGGCGGCGCGAAAACCGCGTCTGCCGGGGCGGCACGAAACCGCGTCAGCCGGGGCGGCGCGAAAACTGCGTCAGCCGGGGCGAGCCCGGGTGCGGCACCACCGGGAAAACTGTGGCAAACAGACATGGCGATCGAGTGAGTGGGCCGCCAGCCAGGCACAGCCGAAAAGTGCTAAGTCCGAACTGCGTCTGCCGGGGCGGCACGAAACCGCGTCAGCCGGGGCGGCGCGAAAACCGCGTCTGCCGGGGCGGCACGAAACTGCGTCAGCCGGGGCGGCGCGAAAACTGCGTCAGCCGGGGCGAGCCCGGGTGCGGCACCACCGGGAAAACTGTGGCAAACAGACATGGCGATCGAGTGAGTGGGCCGCCAGCCAGGCACAGCCGAAAAGTGCTAAGTCCGAACTGCGTCAGCCGGGGCGGCAAAAACCGCGTCAGCCGGGGCGGCGCAAAAACCGC
>NW_027464687.1:505000-515000 GCF_043290135.1 Rhipicephalus microplus
CGCTACTTGCGAGTGCTTTCGTGGTCCACCCCTCTATAAATACTCGGGAGGCGTCGAAGCCGGTTCTCCAAGCCGGACCCGTAGGTATCGTTGTGTGCTCGCTCTCATTGGCCCGCCTAACCAGAAAATGCCTGCGGTACACCCATTTGGATAAGAGTGCACGCAGATGCGGGCCTCGACGGCTACACATTTCCTCGGGCGGCCGCCTCCCGGCCTCCGTGGAGCGCGGGATGCACGGTCCCATCGACAAGCCTCTCCCGTTTTTACCGTGGCGTCGCGGTTCACCACGGCAGGCGGGTCGGTCTCCTCCGCATAAAAAGGGGGACCCCCGCTTTTTGTTCCACGAAATCGCACAAGCTTTTTTCGCATCCACGGTTTGCCACCGCACACCAAAATTCCGATCCGGCTGCCTACTTTAGCCAACAGGTGGAGCCAGGCGCGCCGTACTTGCGCGGCACTTCCCACGTCCACCGAAGTCGGTGCCAAGGACCACTTTCGGCGCCGGAGCCGCGTACGAGCCTACTCGAGGCGGAAGAACGAAGCCAGCAAGGGCCTGGCCGCAAGTGCGTTCAATTGTCGGGACGTCCAAGTCCCTCGTTCTTCCGTGCTTCCTCTTTCGGCAAGTCGTTGCGGCACCTTCCCAAAGCGCGCAGACCCGCTAATCGCGACGAGCGCGACGTGGCCGTGCCGCCTTTCCCTCGGCAGCAAGCAAAACGCCTGGCAACGTCGACGCTCCCCTAACCGCGATCTCGCACCGTGTTTCGTGTGGCGAATTCAAAAGCCGGCCGGCGCTGCTGCAACCATTACGGTCGGTACGCATACGCCGCGGAGGGCGGGACGGTCATCGGAGCGTGCGGTTCCTCCATCGAGTACTGCGCACCTCGGCCGTCGCATCGCCGTGCCATGACCGGCCGCGCGTCAACGCGAACCGGTGCCAGCGAGATCCCTCGCCTGCAAGAACCGACCGGCAGCCTCCGTCACCCGAGGACGCGGAGGCGCTTGCCGCGGACGGCGGGACGGTATGCACTGGTGCACAGCGGACCCGTCACATCGCCAGTTCCTTGACCGACCGCCGACGCTTGTGCCGTTCCTCTCGTACTTGGCAGTCGCCGCGCGATTGTCGGGTCTCGTTCTTGCACGCTCGAACGGTCGGGAGGGCACTCGGCTGGCGTTTCGGGAACGCGCAGCCTCGCCTTCTACCGACGTAACCACGACTCGCCGTTCGCGCTCCGCCGCTCCTGTTTACAGTACTAGGCGGTCCCGCAGCGGTCGGGTCGCGCATTTCGAGCGCTTCGAGCCACGGTGCAGTGGCGGGTCGAAAGCCGACCTATGAGTGCGTTGCGCCGTTTGTACCCGCGTCCGCCACCTGGCCGACCGTCCAAGGTCGCGGTGTTGGCGTCCGCTGGGCGCAACAATTTGTCACGGGGTGCCGCTCCACATTCAGGCAGCCCCGTGGGGAAAAGCCGACCCCGCGTCCAAACGGGGTCAGCGGCAGAAAGTGTCGGGCGCAGACGCAGCTGAGGCGCTCACCCTTCACAATCCGTTAATGATCCTTCCGCAGGTTCACCTACGGAAACCTTGTTACGACTTTTACTTCCTCTAAATGATCAAGTTTGGTCATCTTTCCAACAGACCGGCGCAACCGAAAGGCCGCGCCGGACATCGGTCCGAAGACCTCACTAAATCATTCAATCGGTAGTAGCGACGGGCGGTGTGTACAAAGGGCAGGGACGTAATCAACGCGAGCTTATGACTCGCGCTTACTGGGAATTCCTCGTTCAAGGGGAACAATTGCAAGCCCCTATCCCAATCACGAAAGAAGTTCCACGGGTTACCCAGTCTTTTCAGACAGGGATAAAGACACGCTGCTTCCTTCAGTGTAGCGCGCGTGCGGCCCCGGACATCTAAGGGCATCACAGACCTGTTATTGCTCTGTTTCGTGCGGCTAGGAGCCGCTTGTCCCTCTAAGAAGGTTGTAAGGTGCTGGGAACCCCGCACCTATTTAATAGGCTAGAGTCTCGTTCGTTATCGGAATTAACCAGACAAATCGCTCCACCAACTAAGAACGGCCATGCACCACCATCCACCGAATCAAGAAAGAGCTCTCAATCTGTCAATCCTCCCAGTGTCCGGGCCGGGTAAGTTTTCCCGTGTTGAGTCAAATTAAGCCGCAGGCTCCACTCCTGGTGGTGCCCTTCCGTCAATTCCTTTAAGTTTCAGCTTTGCAACCATACTTCCCCCGGAACCCAAATACTTTGGTTTCCCGGAAGCTGCCCGCCGAGTCATTTGAGTAACTCAGGCGGATCGCTGGTTGGCATCGTTTATGGTCAGAACTAGGGCGGTATCTGATCGCCTTCGAACCTCTGACTTTCGTTCTTGATCAATGAAAACATTCTTGGCAAATGCTTTCGCAGTAGTTCGTCTTGCGACGGTCCAAGAATTTCACCTCTAGCGCCGCAATACGAATGCCCCCGTCCGTCCCTCTTAATCATTACCTCGTATTCCAAAAACCAACAGAACAGAAACGAGGTCTTGTTCTATTATTCCATGCAAGTTTATTCAGGCGACTCGCCTGCGTTGAGCACTCTAATTTTTTCAAAGTAAAAGCACCGGCCATCTCGAGGCACACAATGAAGTGCACCAAGAAAGAACCGGCATGATGTTCAGTCCGAGCCGTCGCATCGGGTAGATGCACTACTCGTCTGGAACTGAGATCCAACTACGAGCTTTTTAACCGCAGCAGCTTTAGTATACGCTATTGGAGCTGGAATTACCGCGGCTGCTGGCACCAGACTTGCCCTCCAATTGATCCTCGTTAAAGGATTTAGAGTGTACTCATTTCAATTACGGGGCCTCAAAAGAGTCCCGTATTGTTATTTTTCGTCACTACCTCCCCGTGCCGGGAGTGGGTAATTTGCGCGCCTGCTGCCTTCCTTGGATGTGGTAGCCGTTTCTCAGGCTCCCTCTCCGGAATCGAACCCTGATTCTCCGTTACCCGTAACAACCATGGTAAGCAAGTAACCTACCATCGAAAGTTGATAAGGCAGACACTTGAAAGAAACGTCGCCGGCTCGTGGCCATGCGATCAGCACAAAGTTATCCAGAGTCACCACACAATACGGGCCGAAACCCGATCGATCTTGGTCTAATAAAAGCACCCGTTACCCAAAGGGCTCCAGGCTCACTGCATGTATTAGCTCTAGAATTGCCACAGTTATCCAAGTAGGAAGAAACGATCTAAGGAACCATAACTGATTTAATGAGCCATTCGCGGTTTCGCCTTATTTCGGCATGTACTTAGACATGCATGGCTTAATCTTTGAGACAAGCATATGATTACTGGCAGGATCAACCAGGTAATCGTTCGACTGCGCGTCCGTCCTCGCCTTCGGCGGGCCGGACGCAGTCTGTGTGCGGCGGAGGCCACCTTCAGGCGCCCCAACACGCTTATTTTGCACTCCGAGATGACGGCGTTCGAGCTCGCTACGGCACAACCTTCCCGAAAGACGAGTGGGAGCCGTGCGGCAAGAAGCACGTTCATGCTCGCTCTTTTTCGTTGCATCGACTCGGTCGCGCCGTGCGGGTTGCCCAAGCCCGCTGCACTGTCGGTGGACCGGCCGGAACTAGCAACGGAGCCGAGACTGCAAAGCCGCCAGACGACGGGTCACGCCCGCGTCTTCGGCGCTTTCGCATCTGAATCGCCCGAGGACGACACGGAACACACCTCGATATCGTGGTAAAACGGCACCGTCCGACAACCAGCCCCTAACGCATCAAGCGGATGAGGCTGCAGACGACTGCCGTGGATTCCCCTGGAGCAGACCCGAGGACACGCTTGACGAGGCCGAAGCCCGCCGCATATCAGACACCCGGTCGCTTTCGCGTACGCCGCTCACGAGAACCCCCACATAATAGCAGCGATAAGTACCCAGACCTCCTTGGGCACTAATACGAGCGTACTCGAGAAAATTTCACCGCGGGTGTGCCCCGAAACGTGTGGCACGTTGAGCGTGCCACAAGTCTACGTCGCTCTCAAACCCGCCGAGGTCGTAGAATTTGCGACCCTACTCACGAAATTCCCACCGAGGATACGGCCGCAAACGTACCGCACCTTGGGTAGGCCACGAGTTTGTGCAACACTACGCTGACGGCACAGCACCGAGGTCGTGCGCGCACGCACGGGAAAATTCCGCCGCGGTTTCTGCCGAAAACGTGAGGCACCACGACTCTCCGCAAGTTCGCGTCGACTGCGAAAGACCGAAGTCGTGAACGACGTGTCCGCTACTCGCCGCCGACACGCTGGACACCAAACGTACAACGACTCGACGGCGTCGTAGAGGCCCACGACGCGGTTTTCCTTAACGACGTCTCGGCGTGGCACCGACAGGTTAGAACGGCCGACCAACGTTCCCTGTCCGCCGTTCGGCTCAGTCGAAGGGCTCGGCGACTTCGGCAACGCTGCGAAGCCGCACGGTGACGCACGCCATGTCCCCATTTTTTTTTTTTTTCTTTCTGCGTCTGCCGGGGTGCCCCTATAATAGCAGCGATAAGCACCCAGACCGCCGTGGGTCGCTCGCCCCGGCTGACGTGGTTTTTCGTACTCCTGCGGCGGTCGCCGTCAAGCACGTCCAAATACGCTACTTTCGTGGGCGCATTCACGCTCTTTCGCTTCGCCGGAGTGCCAGCACTCACTCTGCCAAAAACGGCGAACATCCGAGCGGCGGTTCCCACTTTTGCGTCGGCGTCGCAAACCCCGCCCCGGCAGACGAGGTTTGCCGTACTCGTGCGACGGTGGCCGGCGGGCACGTCGAAAGACGCCGATATCGTGCGCGAATTGGCGCACCTTGGCTTCACCGGAGTGCCGCCACTGACTCCTCCAAAAACGGCGAAGATCCGAGCGGCGCTTCCCACTTTCGCATCGGCGTCCCGAACTCCGCCCCGGCTGACGCGGTTTACCGTACTCGTGCGACGGTCGCCGGCGAGCACGTGGAAAGACGCCGATATCGTGCCCGAATCGGCTCCGTTCGGCTTCGCCGGAGTGCCAGCACTGGCTCGGCGAAAGACGACGAACATCCGAGCGACGGTTCTCACTATTGCGTACGCGTCGCAAACCCCGCCCCGGCAGACGCACTTTGCCGTACTCGTGCGACGGTCGCCGGCGAGCACGTAGAAAGACGCCGATATCGTGCCGGAATCGGCCCCGTTTGGCTTCGCCGGAGTGCCAGCACTCACTCGGCCACAAACGGCGAACATCCGAGCGGCGGTTCCCACTTAGCCGTCGGCGTCCCGAACTCCGCCCCGGCAGACGCGGTTGCCGAGCTCGTGCGACTAGCGACCGCGAAGCCGTCTCGCGACGCCGCTTTCGTGCGCGGCTCCCACTGCGACCTGGGTCACCCGAGGTCGACGAGCAAGAAAGAATGTCGAAAAAAAATTTTTTTTTTTTTTGCGTCTGCCGGGGTGCCCCTATAATAGCAGCGATAAGCACCCAGACCGCCATGGGTCGCTCGCCCCGGCTGACGTGGTTTTTCGTTTTCCTGCGGTGGTCGTCGTCAAGCACGTCCAAACACGCCACTTTCGTGGGCGCATTCGCGCTCTTTCGCTTCGCCGGAGTGCCAGCACTCACTCTGCCAAAAACGGCGAACATCCTAGTGGCGGTTCCCACTTTTGCGTCGGCGTCGCCAACCCCGCCCCGGCATACGCGGTTTGCCGTACTCGTGCGGCGGTGGCCGGCGGGCACGTCGAAAGACACCGATATCGTGCGCGAGTCGATGCTTCTTGGTCTCGCAGGAGGGCCGCCACTCACTCCTGCAAAAACGGCGAAGATCCGAGCGGCGCTTCCCACTTTTTCGTCGGCATCGCAAACCTCGCCCCGGCAGACGCGCTTTGCCGTACTCGTGCGACGGTCGCCGGCGAGCACGTCGAAATACGCCGATATCGTGCCCGAATCGGCCCCGTTTCGCTTCGCCGGAGTGCCAGCACTCACTCGGCCAAAAACGGCGAACATCCGAGCAGCGGTACCCACTTAGCCGTCGGCATCCCGAACTCCGCGCCGGCTGACGCGGTTGCCGAGCTCGTGCGACTAGCGACCGCGAACGCGTCTCGCGACGCCGCTTTCGTGCGCGGCTCCCATTGCGACCTGGGTTACCCGAGCTCGACCAGCAAAAAAGAAGGTCGAAAAAAAATTTTTTTTTTCTGCGTCTGCCGGGGTGCCCCTATAATAGCAGCGATAAGCACCCAGACCGCCGTGGGTCGCTCGCCCCGGCTGACGTGGTTTTTCGTACTCCTGCAGCGGTCGCCGTCAAGCACGTCCAAATACGCCACTTTCGTGGGCGCTTTCGCGCTCTTTCGCGTCGCCGGTGTGCCAGCACTCACTCTGCCAAAAACGGCGAACATCCTAGTGGCGGTTCCCACTTTTGCGTCGGCGTCGCCAACCCCGCCCCGGCATACGCGGTTTGCCGTACTCGTGCGGCGGTGGCCGGCGGGCACGTCGAAAGACACCGATATCGTGCGCGAGTCGATGCTTCTTGGTCTCGCAGGAGGGCCGCCACTCACTCCTGCAAAAACGGCGAAGATCCGAGCGGCGCTTCCCACTTTTTCGTCGGCATCGCAAACCTCGCCCCGGCAGACGCGCTTTGCCGTACTCGTGCGACGGTCGCCGGCGAGCACGTCGAAATACGCCGATATCGTGCCCGAATCGGCCCCGTTTCGCTTCGCCGGAGTGCCAGCACTCACTCGGCCAAAAACGGCGAACATCCGAGCAGCGGTACCCACTTAGCCGTCGGCATCCCGAACTCCGCGCCGGCTGACGCGGTTGCCGAGCTCGTGCGACTAGCGACCGCGAACGCGTCTCGCGACGCCGCTTTCGTGCGCGGCTCCCATTGCGACCTGGGTTACCCGAGCTCGACCAGCAAAAAAGAAGGTCGAAAAAAAATTTTTTTTTTCTGCGTCTGCCGGGGTGCCCCTATAATAGCAGCGATAAGCACCCAGACCGCCGTGGGTCGCTCGCCCCGGCTGACGTGGTTTTTCGTACTCCTGCAGCGGTCGCCGTCAAGCACGTCCAAATACGCCACTTTCGTGGGCGCTTTCGCGCTCTTTCGCGTCGCCGGTGTGCCAGCACTCACTCTGCCAAAAACGGCCAACATCCGAGCGGCGGTTCCCACTTTTGCGTCGGCGTCGTAAACCCCGCCCCGGCAGACGCGGTTTGCCCTACTCGTTCGACGGTCGCCGGCGAGCGCGTCGAAAGACGCCGATATCGTGCGCTAATTGGCGCTCCTTGGCTTCTCCGGAGTGCCGCCACTCACTCCTCCAAAAACGGCGAAGATCCGAGCGGCGTTCTCCACTTTCGCATCGGCGTCCCGAACTCCGCCCGGGCTGACGCGGTTTACCGTACTCGTGCGACGGTCGCCGCCGGGCACGTCGAAAGACGCCGATATCGTGCCGTAATCGGCCCCGTTTGGCTTCGCCCGAGTGCCAGCACTCACTCGGCCAAAAACGGCGAACATCCGAGCAGCGTTTCCCACTTTCGCATCGGCGTCCCGAAGCCCGCCCCGGCAGACGCGGTTTGCCCTACTCGAGCGACGGTCGCCGGCGATCACGTCGAAAGGCGCCGAATTCGTGCACGAATCGATGCTTCTTGGTCTCGCAGGAGGGCCGCCACTCACTCCTGCAAAAACGGCGAAGATCCGAGTTGCGCTTCCCACTTTTTCGTCGGCGTCCCGAACTACGCCCCGGCTGACGCGGTTTACCGTACTCGTGCGACGGTCGCCGGCGGGCACTTCAAAATACGCCGATTTCGTGGGCGCATTCACGCTGTTTCGCTTCCCCGGAGTGCCAACACTCACTCTGCCGAAAGCGGCGATCATCCGAGCGGCGGTTCCCACTTTTGCGTCGGCTTCGCAAACGGCGCCCCGGCAGACGCGCTCGTGCGACGTACTCGTGCGACGGTCGCCGGCGAGCACGTCGAAAGACGCCGATATCGTGCTCGAATCGACCCCGTTTCGCTTCGCCGGAGTGCTGCCAGTCACGGCGCAGAAAACGGCGAACAAGTGTTTTTTTTTTTTTTTTCCTAGAATTTGTGTTATAGAAGGCACATTTGATATCGGACGATAATTTTCAACTTTATCACGCGCACCGATTTTCGTGTAGAGGTTTGCAAGTTTATGGGAATTTCTCCACTTGGAATAATGCGATTTAGTAGTACTACGAGAACTTCATGGATGTACTCAAGGGTACGGGGCAAGTCAGTTACGTCAACACCTGCAGATTTTTTACACTTCAAACTGAAAATTGTTGGTTGTGAGTCCTCGTGTGATATTAAAGGCCGATTCGCTAACACATAGAACAAAGAAAGAAAGGAAGAAAAAACGCCCGCGCTCGCTCAAGAAACCTGGGTTCGCAACAAGTGGCAACAACAAGCAACCGAGCGAGTGCGCCAAAACCCGTGGCGGCCGAACAAACGCGAAGTCCCAACCGCGTCAGCCGGGGCGGCACGGGACAGGAAAAATCACTTCAGCCGGGGCGGCGGGGCACCGAATAAACCTCGTCACCTCGTCGCAGGATAAAAGAGGAAACAAAAAGTCTAAACAGCGTCTGCTGGAGCGAATGCGTAATAAAACAACAACAACAACAAAAAAAAAACACCCGCGCTCAAGAAGTCTGCAATCCTCACAAAAGGCGACTGTGACCGAGCAGCGTCAGCCGGGGCCGTGCGGAAACGGAAAAACCGCGACTACCGGGGCGTCGAGGCACCGAAAAATCCACTTCAGCCGCGGCGAAAAAAAAAAACAAAAAGAAAGACGGAGGGGGGGGGGGGGGAACCACGTCTGCCGGGGCGAAGGAAAAAAAAAACGCGTCTGCCGGGGCGAGCCCGGGTGCGGCACCACCGGGAAGACTGTGGCAAACAGACATGGCGATCGAGTGAGTGGGCCGCCAGCCAGGCTCAGCCCAAAAAGTGCCAAGTCCGAACTGCGTCAGCCGGGGCGGCAAAAACCGCGTCAGCCGGGGCGGCGCGAAAACCGCGTCTGCCGGGGCGGCGCGAAAACTGCGTCAGCCGGGGCGAGCCCGGGTGCGGCACCACCGGGAAAACTGTGGCTAACAGACATGGCGATCGAGTGAGTGGGCCACCAGCCAGGCTCAGCCAAAAAGTGCCAAGTCCGAACTGCGTCAGCCGGGGCGGCAAAAACCGCGTCAGCCGGGGCGGCGCAAAAAAACCGCGTCTGCCGGGGCGGCACGAAACCGCGTCAGCCGGGGCGGCGCGAAAACTGCGTCAGCCGGGGCGAAAGAAAAAAAAAACGCGTCTGCCGGGGCGAGCCCGGGTGCGGCACCACCGGGAAAACTGTGGCAAACAGACATGGCGATCGAGTGAGTGGGCCGCCAGCCAGGCACAGCCGAAAAGTGCTAAGTCCGAACTGCGTCTGCCGGGGCGGCACGAAACCGCGTCAGCCGGGGCGGCGCGAAAACCGCGTCTGCCGGGGCGGCACGAAACCGCGTCAGCCGGGGCGGCGCGAAAACTGCGTCAGCCGGGGCGAGCCCGGGTGCGGCACCACCGGGAAAACTGTGGCAAACAGACATGGCGATCGAGTGAGTGGGCCGCCAGCCAGGCACAGCCGAAAAGTGCTAAGTCCGAACTGCGTCTGCCGGGGCGGCACGAAACCGCGTCAGCCGGGGCGGCGCGAAAACCGCGTCTGCCGGGGCGGCACGAAACCGCGTCAGCCGGGGCGGCGCGAAAACTGCGTCAGCCGGGGCGAGCCCGGGTGCGGCACCACCGGGAAAACTGTGGCAAACAGACATGGCGATCGAGTGAGTGGGCCGCCAGCCAGGCACAGCCGAAAAGTGCTAAGTCCGAACTGCGTCAGCCGGGGCGGCAAAAACCGCGTCAGCCGGGGCGGCGCAAAAAACCGCGTCTGCCGGGGCGGCACGAAACCGCGTCAGCCGGGGCGGCGCGAAAACTGCGTCAGCCGGGGCGAAAGAAAAAAAAAAAACGCGTCTGCCGGGGCGAGCC
>NW_027464687.1:520000-522500 GCF_043290135.1 Rhipicephalus microplus
ATTGTTTCTTTTTGTTTGATTATTTCTGGCTTTCTATTTTGCAGGTTTTGTCCTAAAATTCTTTTTAGTTCCTTTCTTTCGTTTGTTACAATGGGACATTGCTGTAAGTAGTGGTCAAAACTTTCTATTATGTTTGAACAATAACATGTCGCTTGTTGCAGTATTCCGAATCGTGTAAAGTAGAATGGAAATCTTCCATGTCCTGTTATTGCCTGTGATGTGTAGTAATTAGTTGGAAAATGTGGCGGAATGAAATTTGTATTTCTTATCCATGTAAATGTGTAGCTATGCTTGCCTTCTTTCTTCCATAATTCATTCCACTCGTCGTTTAACTTTTTCTTTAATTCTTTTGCTATAACTGTTTTCGTTATGGGAACAAATATTTCCTCTCCGTCTTTGCTCGCTTCTTTTGCGCATTCGTCGGCTAATGTGTTCCCTATATTCCCACTGTGTGCTTTTACGTAGGTCAGTTTAATATCTTTACTTTGTGTTTGGCTTAAGGTTTTCCTGATGTTACAAATAATTGGATTTAGGTTATCTGGATTTTTTATTGCCAGAAGTGCAGATTGGCTGTCTGTAAAAAGCTGGTATTTAACGAAAGCTTGTAGAGGCCAGATATGTTCTATTGCTTTCTGGATTGCAATGATCTCAGCCTCGTAATTACTGCTGTGTTCTGGAAGTTTATATTTTTTCACTGTTTGGATTTGGTTATCTTTGTTTAGTATTATAAATGCCGCTCCTGTTTCTTTTTCTTTCTTTGATCCGTCTGTGTATATTTTGAAGTCTGCTTCTTCCTCTGTTGTTCCAAAGGGTATGCTAACTTTATTTGCTGGATGATCTTGCCATTGGTCGTGTTTCTTCATTATTTCGTTTTCGGTGTATACTTTCTGTTGCCATGTGAAGTTCTTTCCTTTCTTAAGTATGCAGTGTAATTCGTTTTCTTTTTCGATTGTCAAATGGAGAGGTGGAATGTTTGCTAATATGTTGAGTGAAAGATTTGATGTTGTTTTGAATGATTTAGTTATTAATAATAAAGGTAATCTTTGGATTGATTTCAGTTTTTTAATAAAAATGGTTTTTCGGCTATACCATGCTGGGGAGGCGTATGTAACCATTCGTTCTATACCCCTTTTATATATTAACTGTAGTGTGTTTCTATTTGTATGTTTGTCGTCTTTTATTGTACGACTTAAATTATACGTGACTTCGTCTACTTTTCTTTTTAAGTATTTTAGATGTGGGAGGAATGTTAGTTTTGTGTCCAAGACCACCCCTAGAATTTTCATTTCGTTAACCATTTTGATTTTATCCTGTCCGATTTTTATTTGGGGTTGATGGCTAATGTACTGCTTTCCGATTATCATATATTCCGATTTTTCCTTATTCAGGGTTATTCCTTTTTGATGTGCCCACTGATTTATTAGTGTTAGTGCCTTCGTAGCTTTTTCCTCCACCTCTTTTCTTGAGCGGAACTTTATGTGTAACACCACGTCGTCCGCAAAGGCTTGGATGTGTACTCCTTCTTGAAGCTGAGTTTCTAATAGGTCGCCTATTGTTATATTCCAACAGAGTGGGCTTAAAGGTGACCCCTGTGGGGAACCTGAAGTTAGTGTTTTCTTAATTTTTACTCCATCTGTTTCATAGATTATTTTCCTGTTCCGTAGAATATTGTCCGCCAGTTTTATTAGGTTGTTGGGACACTTATATTCTTCTAATTTCTGAATAACTACTTCGGGTTTTATAGAATTGAATGCGTTTTTAATATCTAGTGCTATTAGCATGCTGTTTAGCTTATCAATTTTCGCTTGGTTTATTCGTTTGATTATTTCTTCCAATGCCGTGGTTGTTGATGTCCCATGGGTAAATCCAAATTGTTTTTTGTTAAAATGGTGATTTTTAAACAAGAAATAATAGATTCTATCTTTTATGAGCTTTTCTAATATTTTTCCCAAAATCGAGTTAATAGCTATTGGGCGATATTTGTTTTCCTCGGATTTGTCCTCTCCGTTCCCTTTTGGAATCAATATAATTTTAGATTCTTTCCATCTTTGCGGAAAATGTCCGTGCTTTAAGCATGCATTAAAAAGATTGACAAAGAAAGTCTTATGCCTTTCATACATCACTTGTATGAGGTTAGTTTTTAGGTTGTCTGGTCCGGGGGTTACATCTTTCCTCAGATTTTTTACTATCTGCGTTACTTCAATCTCTGTAAATGGGAGGTCATCACTGGGTAAATTTCTTTCTCTCATTTCTGCTCCCGATGTCCAATTTCCTCCCTGTTTGTTATTGTTTATTGTGTCGTTGCTTGATTGTATTTGACTGTGTCCTGGCTCGTCATTTTCCATGCAGTTAGGGTATAAATTTCCTAGAATGTGTTCTATTGTTTCCTGAAGAGTCTTTGTGACTTCTCCATTTTCTTTTGTGATGCTTCTAAACATAACCTTGGTTTTCATCTTATTTCGTGCAATTTTATACGGTAGGATGAATGGATTTTTCGTAG
>NW_027464687.1:527500-542500 GCF_043290135.1 Rhipicephalus microplus
GGTGTGTTTCGGACGGCGTTTCGCTTTCGCTACTTGCGAGTGCTTTCGTGGTCCACCCCTCTATAAATACTCGGGAGGCGTCGAAGCCGGTTCTCCAAGCCGGACCCGTAGGTATCGTTGTGTGCTCGCTCTCATTGGCCCGCCTAACCAGAAAATGCCTGCGGTACACCCATTTGGATAAGAGTGCACGCAGATGCGGGCCTCGACGGCTACACATTTCCTCGGGCGGCCGCCTCCCGGCCTCCGTGGAGCGCGGGATGCACGGTCCCATCGACAAGCCTCTCCCGTTTTTACCGTGGCGTCGCGGTTCACCACGGCAGGCGGGTCGGTCTCCTCCGCATAAAAAGGGGGACCCCCGCTTTTTGTTCCACGAAATCGCACAAGCTTTTTTCGCATCCACGGTTTGCCACCGCACACCAAAATTCCGATCCGGCTGCCTACTTTAGCCAACAGGTGGAGCCAGGCGCGCCGTACTTGCGCGGCACTTCCCACGTCCACCGAAGTCGGTGCCAAGGACCACTTTCGGCGCCGGAGCCGCGTACGAGCCTACTCGAGGCGGAAGAACGAAGCCAGCAAGGGCCTGGCCGCAAGTGCGTTCAATTGTCGGGACGTCCAAGTCCCTCGTTCTTCCGTGCTTCCTCTTTCGGCAAGTCGTTGCGGCACCTTCCCAAAGCGCGCAGACCCGCTAATCGCGACGAGCGCGACGTGGCCGTGCCGCCTTTCCCTCGGCAGCAAGCAAAACGCCTGGCAACGTCGACGCTCCCTTAACCGCGATCTCGCACCGTGTTTCGTGTGGCGAATTCAAAAGCCGGCCGGCGCTGCTGCAACCATTACGGTCGGTACGCATACGCCGCGGAGGGCGGGACGGTCATCGGAGCGTGCGGTTCCTCCATCGAGTACTGCGCACCTCGGCCGTCGCATCGCCGTGCCATGACCGGCCGCGCGTCAACGCGAACCGGTGCCAGCGAGATCCCTCGCCTGCAAGAACCGACCGGCAGCCTCCGTCACCCGAGGACGCGGAGGCGCTTGCCGCGGACGGCGGGACGGTATGCACTGGTGCACAGCGGACCCGTCACATCGCCAGTTCCTTGACCGACCGCCGACGCTTGTGCCGTTCCTCTCGTACTTGGCAGTCGCCGCGCGATTGTCGGGTCTCGTTCTTGCACGCTCGAACGGTCGGGAGGGCACTCGGCTGGCGTTTCGGGAACGCGCAGCCTCGCCTTCTACCGACGTAACCACGACTCGCCGTTCGCGCTCCGCCGCTCCTGTTTACAGTACTAGGCGGTCCCGCAGCGGTCGGGTCGCGCATTTCGAGCGCTTCGAGCCACGGTGCAGTGGCGGGTCGAAAGCCGACCTATGAGTGCGTTGCGCCGTTTGTACCCGCGTCCGCCACCTGGCCGACCGTCCAAGGTCGCGGTGTTGGCGTCCGCTGGGCGCAACAATTTGTCACGGGGTGCCGCTCCACATTCAGGCAGCCCCGTGGGGAAAAGCCGACCCCGCGTCCAAACGGGGTCAGCGGCAGAAAGTGTCGGGCGCAGACGCAGCTGAGGCGCTCACCCTTCACAATCCGTTAATGATCCTTCCGCAGGTTCACCTACGGAAACCTTGTTACGACTTTTACTTCCTCTAAATGATCAAGTTTGGTCATCTTTCCAACAGACCGGCGCAACCGAAAGGCCGCGCCGGACATCGGTCCGAAGACCTCACTAAATCATTCAATCGGTAGTAGCGACGGGCGGTGTGTACAAAGGGCAGGGACGTAATCAACGCGAGCTTATGACTCGCGCTTACTGGGAATTCCTCGTTCAAGGGGAACAATTGCAAGCCCCTATCCCAATCACGAAAGAAGTTCCACGGGTTACCCAGTCTTTTCAGACAGGGATAAAGACACGCTGCTTCCTTCAGTGTAGCGCGCGTGCGGCCCCGGACATCTAAGGGCATCACAGACCTGTTATTGCTCTGTTTCGTGCGGCTAGGAGCCGCTTGTCCCTCTAAGAAGGTTGTAAGGTGCTGGGAACCCCGCACCTATTTAATAGGCCAGAGTCTCGTTCGTTATCGGAATTAACCAGACAAATCGCTCCACCAACTAAGAACGGCCATGCACCACCATCCACCGAATCAAGAAAGAGCTCTCAATCTGTCAATCCTCCCAGTGTCCGGGCCGGGTAAGTTTTCCCGTGTTGAGTCAAATTAAGCCGCAGGCTCCACTCCTGGTGGTGCCCTTCCGTCAATTCCTTTAAGTTTCAGCTTTGCAACCATACTTCCCCCGGAACCCAAATACTTTGGTTTCCCGGAAGCTGCCCGCCGAGTCATTTGAGTAACTCAGGCGGATCGCTGGTTGGCATCGTTTATGGTCAGAACTAGGGCGGTATCTGATCGCCTTCGAGCCTCTGACTTTCGTTCTTGATCAATGAAAACATTCTTGGCAAATGCTTTCGCAGTAGTTCGTCTTGCGACGGTCCAAGAATTTCACCTCTAGCGCCGCAATACGAATGCCCCCGTCCGTCCCTCTTAATCATTACCTCGTATTCCAAAAACCAACAGAACAGAAACGAGGTCTTGTTCTATTATTCCATGCAAGTTTATTCAGGCGACTCGCCTGCGTTGAGCACTCTAATTTTTTCAAAGTAAAAGCACCGGCCATCTCGAGGCACACAATGAAGTGCACCAAGAAAGAACCGGCATGATGTTCAGTCCGAGCCGTCGCATCGGGTAGATGCACTACTCGTCTGGAACTGAGATCCAACTACGAGCTTTTTAACCGCAGCAGCTTTAGTATACGCTATTGGAGCTGGAATTACCGCGGCTGCTGGCACCAGACTTGCCCTCCAATTGATCCTCGTTAAAGGATTTAGAGTGTACTCATTTCAATTACGGGGCCTCAAAAGAGTCCCGTATTGTTATTTTTCGTCACTACCTCCCCGTGCCGGGAGTGGGTAATTTGCGCGCCTGCTGCCTTCCTTGGATGTGGTAGCCGTTTCTCAGGCTCCCTCTCCGGAATCGAACCCTGATTCTCCGTTACCCGTAACAACCATGGTAAGCAAGTAACCTACCATCGAAAGTTGATAAGGCAGACACTTGAAAGAAACGTCGCCGGCTCGTGGCCATGCGATCAGCACAAAGTTATCCAGAGTCACCACACAATACGGGCCGAAACCCGATCGATCTTGGTCTAATAAAAGCACCCGTTACCCAAAGGGCTCCAGGCTCACTGCATGTATTAGCTCTAGAATTGCCACAGTTATCCAAGTAGGAAGAAACGATCTAAGGAACCATAACTGATTTAATGAGCCATTCGCGGTTTCGCCTTATTTCGGCATGTACTTAGACATGCATGGCTTAATCTTTGAGACAAGCATATGATTACTGGCAGGATCAACCAGGTAATCGTTCGACTGCGCGTCCGTCCTCGCCTTCGGCGGGCCGGACGCAGTCTGTGTGCGGCGGAGGCCACCTTCAGGCGCCCCAACACGCTTATTTTGCACTCCGAGATGACGGCGTTCGAGCTCGCTACGGCACAACCTTCCCGAAAGACGAGTGGGAGCCGTGCGGCAAGAAGCACGTTCATGCTCGCTCTTTTTCGTTGCATCGACTCGGTCGCGCCGTGCGGGTTGCCCAAGCCCGCTGCACTGTCGGTGGACCGGCCGGAACTAGCAACGGAGCCGAGACTGCAAAGCCGCCAGACGACGGGTCACGCCCGCGTCTTCGGCGCTTTCGCATCTGAATCGCCCGAGGACGACACGGAACACACCTCGATATCGTGGTAAAACGGCACCGTCCGACAACCAGCCCCTAACGCATCAAGCGGATGAGGCTGCAGACGACTGCCGTGGATTCCCCTGGAGCAGACCCGAGGACACGCTTGACGAGGCCGAAGCCCGCCGCATATCAGACACCCGGTCGCTTTCGCGTACGCCGCTCACGAGAACCCCCACATAATAGCAGCGATAAGTACCCAGACCTCCTTGGGCACTAATACGAGCGTACTCGAGAAAATTTCACCGCGGGTGTGCCCCGAAACGTGTGGCACGTTGAGCGTGCCACAAGTCTACGTCGCTCTCAAACCCGCCGAGGTCGTAGAATTTGCGACCCTACTCACGAAATTCCCACCGAGGATACGGCCGCAAACGTACCGCACCTTGGGTAGGCCACGAGTTTGTGCAACACTACGCTGACGGCACAGCACCGAGGTCGTGCGCGCACGCACGGGAAAATTCCGCCGCGGTTTCTGCCGAAAACGTGAGGCACCACGACTCTCCGCAAGTTCGCGTCGACTGCGAAAGACCGAAGTCGTGAACGACGTGTCCGCTACTCGCCGCCGACACGCTGGACACCAAACGTACAACGACTCGACGGCGTCGTAGAGGCCCACGACGCGGTTTTCCTTAACGACGTCTCGGCGTGGCACCGACAGGTTAGAACGGCCGACCAACGTTCCCTGTCCGCCGTTCGGCTCAGTCGAAGGGCTCGGCGACTTCGGCAACGCTGCGAAGCCGCACGGTGACGCACGCCATGTCCCCATTTTTTTTTTTTTTTTTCTGCGTCTGCCGGGGTGCCCCTATAATAGCAGCGATAAGCACCCAGACCGCCGTGGGTCGCTCGCCCCGGCTGACGTGGTTTTTCGTACTCCTGCGGCGGTCGCCGTCAAGCACGTCCAAATACGCTACTTTCGTGGGCGCATTCACGCTCTTTCGCTTCGCCGGAGTGCCAGCACTCACTCTGCCAAAAACGGCGAACATCCGAGCGGCGGTTCCCACTTTTGCGTCGGCGTCGCAAACCCCGCCCCGGCAGACGAGGTTTGCCGTACTCGTGCGACGGTGGCCGGCGGGCACGTCGAAAGACGCCGATATCGTGCGCGAATTGGCGCACCTTGGCTTCACCGGAGTGCCGCCACTGACTCCTCCAAAAACGGCGAAGATCCGAGCGGCGCTTCCCACTTTCGCATCGGCGTCCCGAACTCCGCCCCGGCTGACGCGGTTTACCGTACTCGTGCGACGGTCGCCGGCGAGCACGTGGAAAGACGCCGATATCGTGCCCGAATCGGCTCCGTTCGGCTTCGCCGGAGTGCCAGCACTGGCTCGGCGAAAGACGACGAACATCCGAGCGACGGTTCTCACTATTGCGTA
This sequence comes from Rhipicephalus microplus, assembly GCF_043290135.1. NCBI lineage: Eukaryota > Metazoa > Arthropoda > Arachnida > Ixodida > Ixodidae > Rhipicephalus > Rhipicephalus microplus. Next base: position 532,627 of record NW_027464687.1, read on the forward strand.
CGCGTCGCAAACCCCGCCCCGGCAGACGCACTTTGCCGTACTCGTGCGACGGTCGCCGGCGAGCACGTAGAAAGACGCCGATATCGTGCCGGAATCGGCCCCGTTTGGCTTCGCCGGAGTGCCAGCACTCACTCGGCCACAAACGGCGAACATCCGAGCGGCGGTTCCCACTTAGCCGTCGGCGTCCCGAACTCCGCCCCGGCAGACGCGGTTGCCGAGCTCGTGCGACTAGCGACCGCGAAGCCGTCTCGCGACGCCGCTTTCGTGCGCGGCTCCCACTGCGACCTGGGTCACCCGAGGTCGACGAGCAAGAAAGAATGTCGAAAAAAAATTTTTTTTTTTTTTGCGTCTGCCGGGGTGCCCCTATAATAGCAGCGATAAGCACCCAGACCGCCATGGGTCGCTCGCCCCGGCTGACGTGGTTTTTCGTTTTCCTGCGGTGGTCGTCGTCAAGCACGTCCAAACACGCCACTTTCGTGGGCGCATTCGCGCTCTTTCGCTTCGCCGGAGTGCCAGCACTCACTCTGCCAAAAACGGCGAACATCCTAGTGGCGGTTCCCACTTTTGCGTCGGCGTCGCCAACCCCGCCCCGGCATACGCGGTTTGCCGTACTCGTGCGGCGGTGGCCGGCGGGCACGTCGAAAGACACCGATATCGTGCGCGAGTCGATGCTTCTTGGTCTCGCAGGAGGGCCGCCACTCACTCCTGCAAAAACGGCGAAGATCCGAGCGGCGCTTCCCACTTTTTCGTCGGCATCGCAAACCTCGCCCCGGCAGACGCGCTTTGCCGTACTCGTGCGACGGTCGCCGGCGAGCACGTCGAAATACGCCGATATCGTGCCCGAATCGGCCCCGTTTCGCTTCGCCGGAGTGCCAGCACTCACTCGGCCAAAAACGGCGAACATCCGAGCAGCGGTACCCACTTAGCCGTCGGCATCCCGAACTCCGCGCCGGCTGACGCGGTTGCCGAGCTCGTGCGACTAGCGACCGCGAACGCGTCTCGCGACGCCGCTTTCGTGCGCGGCTCCCATTGCGACCTGGGTTACCCGAGCTCGACCAGCAAAAAAGAAGGTCGAAAAAAAATTTTTTTTTTCTGCGTCTGCCGGGGTGCCCCTATAATAGCAGCGATAAGCACCCAGACCGCCGTGGGTCGCTCGCCCCGGCTGACGTGGTTTTTCGTACTCCTGCAGCGGTCGCCGTCAAGCACGTCCAAATACGCCACTTTCGTGGGCGCTTTCGCGCTCTTTCGCGTCGCCGGTGTGCCAGCACTCACTCTGCCAAAAACGGCGAACATCCTAGTGGCGGTTCCCACTTTTGCGTCGGCGTCGCCAACCCCGCCCCGGCATACGCGGTTTGCCGTACTCGTGCGGCGGTGGCCGGCGGGCACGTCGAAAGACACCGATATCGTGCGCGAGTCGATGCTTCTTGGTCTCGCAGGAGGGCCGCCACTCACTCCTGCAAAAACGGCGAAGATCCGAGCGGCGCTTCCCACTTTTTCGTCGGCATCGCAAACCTCGCCCCGGCAGACGCGCTTTGCCGTACTCGTGCGACGGTCGCCGGCGAGCACGTCGAAATACGCCGATATCGTGCCCGAATCGGCCCCGTTTCGCTTCGCCGGAGTGCCAGCACTCACTCGGCCAAAAACGGCGAACATCCGAGCAGCGGTACCCACTTAGCCGTCGGCATCCCGAACTCCGCGCCGGCTGACGCGGTTGCCGAGCTCGTGCGACTAGCGACCGCGAACGCGTCTCGCGACGCCGCTTTCGTGCGCGGCTCCCATTGCGACCTGGGTTACCCGAGCTCGACCAGCAAAAAAGAAGGTCGAAAAAAAATTTTTTTTTTCTGCGTCTGCCGGGGTGCCCCTATAATAGCAGCGATAAGCACCCAGACCGCCGTGGGTCGCTCGCCCCGGCTGACGTGGTTTTTCGTACTCCTGCAGCGGTCGCCGTCAAGCACGTCCAAATACGCCACTTTCGTGGGCGCTTTCGCGCTCTTTCGCGTCGCCGGTGTGCCAGCACTCACTCTGCCAAAAACGGCGAACATCCTAGTGGCGGTTCCCACTTTTGCGTCGGCGTCGCCAACCCCGCCCCGGCATACGCGGTTTGCCGTACTCGTGCGGCGGTGGCCGGCGGGCACGTCGAAAGACACCGATATCGTGCGCGAGTCGATGCTTCTTGGTCTCGCAGGAGGGCCGCCACTCACTCCTGCAAAAACGGCGAAGATCCGAGCGGCGCTTCCCACTTTTTCGTCGGCATCGCAAACCTCGCCCCGGCAGACGCGCTTTGCCGTACTCGTGCGACGGTCGCCGGCGAGCACGTCGAAATACGCCGATATCGTGCCCGAATCGGCCCCGTTTCGCTTCGCCGGAGTGCCAGCACTCACTCGGCCAAAAACGGCGAACATCCGAGCAGCGGTACCCACTTAGCCGTCGGCATCCCGAACTCCGCGCCGGCTGACGCGGTTGCCGAGCTCGTGCGACTAGCGACCGCGAACGCGTCTCGCGACGCCGCTTTCGTGCGCGGCTCCCATTGCGACCTGGGTTACCCGAGCTCGACCAGCAAAAAAGAAGGTCGAAAAAAAATTTTTTTTTCTGCGTCTGCCGGGGTGCCCCTATAATAGCAGCGATAAGCACCCAGACCGCCGTGGGTCGCTCGCCCCGGCTGACGTGGTTTTTCGTACTCCTGCAGCGGTCGCCGTCAAGCACGTCCAAATACGCCACTTTCGTGGGCGCTTTCGCGCTCTTTCGCGTCGCCGGTGTGCCAGCACTCACTCTGCCAAAAACGGCCAACATCCGAGCGGCGGTTCCCACTTTTGCGTCGGCGTCGTAAACCCCGCCCCGGCAGACGCGGTTTGCCCTACTCGTTCGACGGTCGCCGGCGAGCGCGTCGAAAGACGCCGATATCGTGCGCTAATTGGCGCTCCTTGGCTTCTCCGGAGTGCCGCCACTCACTCCTCCAAAAACGGCGAAGATCCGAGCGGCGTTCTCCACTTTCGCATCGGCGTCCCGAACTCCGCCCGGGCTGACGCGGTTTACCGTACTCGTGCGACGGTCGCCGCCGGGCACGTCGAAAGACGCCGATATCGTGCCGTAATCGGCCCCGTTTGGCTTCGCCCGAGTGCCAGCACTCACTCGGCCAAAAACGGCGAACATCCGAGCAGCGTTTCCCACTTTCGCATCGGCGTCCCGAAGCCCGCCCCGGCAGACGCGGTTTGCCCTACTCGAGCGACGGTCGCCGGCGATCACGTCGAAAGGCGCCGAATTCGTGCACGAATCGATGCTTCTTGGTCTCGCAGGAGGGCCGCCACTCACTCCTGCAAAAACGGCGAAGATCCGAGTTGCGCTTCCCACTTTTTCGTCGGCGTCCCGAACTACGCCCCGGCTGACGCGGTTTACCGTACTCGTGCGACGGTCGCCGGCGGGCACTTCAAAATACGCCGATTTCGTGGGCGCATTCACGCTGTTTCGCTTCCCCGGAGTGCCAACACTCACTCTGCCGAAAGCGGCGATCATCCGAGCGGCGGTTCCCACTTTTGCGTCGGCTTCGCAAACGGCGCCCCGGCAGACGCGCTCGTGCGACGTACTCGTGCGACGGTCGCCGGCGAGCACGTCGAAAGACGCCGATATCGTGCTCGAATCGACCCCGTTTCGCTTCGCCGGAGTGCTGCCAGTCACGGCGCAGAAAACGGCGAACAAGTGTTTTTTTTTTTTTCCTAGAATTTGTGTTATAGAAGGCACATTTGATATCGGACGATAATTTTCAACTTTATCACGCGCACCGATTTTCGTGTAGAGGTTTGCAAGTTTATGGGAATTTCTCCACTTGGAATAATGCGATTTAGTAGTACTACGAGAACTTCATGGATGTACTCAAGGGTACGGGGCAAGTCAGTTACGTCAACACCTGCAGATTTTTTACACTTCAAACTGAAAATTGTTGGTTGTGAGTCCTCGTGTGATATTAAAGGCCGATTCGCTAACACATAGAACAAAGAAAGAAAGGAAGAAAAAACGCCCGCGCTCGCTCAAGAAACCTGGGTTCGCAACAAGTGGCAACAACAAGCAACCGAGCGAGTGCGCCAAAACCCGTGGCGGCCGAACAAACGCGAAGTCCCAACCGCGTCAGCCGGGGCGGCACGGGACAGGAAAAATCACTTCAGCCGGGGCGGCGGGGCACCGAATAAACCTCGTCACCTCGTCGCAGGATAAAAGAGGAAACAAAAAGTCTAAACAGCGTCTGCTGGAGCGAATGCGTAATAAAACAACAACAACAACAAAAAAAAAACACCCGCGCTCAAGAAGTCTGCAATCCTCACAAAAGGCGACTGTGACCGAGCAGCGTCAGCCGGGGCCGTGCGGAAACGGAAAAACCGCGACTACCGGGGCGTCGAGGCATCGAAAAATCCACTTCAGCCGCGGCGAAAAAAAAAACAAAAAGAAAGACGGAGGGGGGGGGGGAACCACGTCTGCCGGGGCGAAGGAAACAAAAAAACGCGTCTGCCGGGGCGAGCCCGGGTGCGGCACCACCGGGAAAACTGTGGCAAACAGACATGGCGATCGAGTGAGTGGGCCGCCAGCCAGGCTCAGCCAAAAAGTGCAAAGTCCGAACTGCGTCAGCCGGGGCGGCAAAAACCGCGTCAGCCGGGGCGGCGCAAAAAACCGCGTCTGCCGGGGCGGCACGAAACCGCGTCAGCCGGGGCGGGGCGAAAACTGCGTCAGCCGGGGCGAAAAGAAAAAAAAAAAACGCGTCTGCCGGGGCAAGCCCGGGTGCGGCACCACCGGGAAAACTGTGGCAAACAGACATGGCGATCGAGTGAGTGGGCCGCCAGCCAGGCACAGCCGAAAAGTGCAAAGTCCGAACCGTGTCAGCCGGGGCGACGCAAAAACCGCGTCAGCCGGGGCGGCGCGAAAACCGCGTCAGCCGGGGCGGCACGAAACCGCGTCAGCCGGGGCGGCGCGAAAACTGCGTCAGCCGGGGCGGCGCGAAAACCTCGTCAGCCGGGGCGAGCGAAAAGGGGGGGGGGGGGGAACCACGTCTGCCGGGGCGAAAGAAAAAAAAAACGCGTCTGCCGGGGCGAGCCCGGGTGCGGCACCACCGGGAAGACTGTGGCAAACAGACATGGCGATCGAGTGAGTGGGCCGCCAGCCAGGCTCAGCCCAAAAAGTGCCAAGTCCGAACTGCGTCAGCCGGGGCGGCAAAAACCGCGTCAGCCGGGGCGGCGCGAAAACCGCGTCTGCCGGGGCGGCGCGAAAACTGCGTCAGCCGGGGCGAGCCCGGGTGCGGCACCACCGGGAAAACTGTGGCTAACAGACATGGCGATCGAGTGAGTGGGCCACCAGCCAGGCTCAGCCAAAAAGTGCCAAGTCCGAACTGCGTCAGCCGGGGCGGCAAAAACCGCGTCAGCCGGGGCGGCGCAAAAAAACCGCGTCTGCCGGGGCGGCACGAAACCGCGTCAGCCGGGGCGGCGCGAAAACTGCGTCAGCCGGGGCGAAAGAAAAAAAAAAACGCGTCTGCCGGGGCGAGCCCGGGTGCGGCACCACCGGGAAAACTGTGGCAAACAGACATGGCGATCGAGTGAGTGGGCCGCCAGCCAGGCACAGCCGAAAAGTGCTAAGTCCGAACTGCGTCTGCCGGGGCGGCACGAAACCGCGTCAGCCGGGGCGGCGCGAAAACCGCGTCTGCCGGGGCGGCACGAAACCGCGTCAGCCGGGGCGGCGCGAAAACTGCGTCAGCCGGGGCGAGCCCGGGTGCGGCACCACCGGGAAAACTGTGGCAAACAGACATGGCGATCGAGTGAGTGGGCCGCCAGCCAGGCACAGCCGAAAAGTGCTAAGTCCGAACTGCGTCTGCCGGGGCGGCACGAAACCGCGTCAGCCGGGGCGGCGCGAAAACCGCGTCTGCCGGGGCGGCACGAAACCGCGTCAGCCGGGGCGGCGCGAAAACTGCGTCAGCCGGGGCGAGCCCGGGTGCGGCACCACCGGGAAAACTGTGGCAAACAGACATGGCGATCGAGTGAGTGGGCCGCCAGCCAGGCACAGCCGAAAAGTGCTAAGTCCGAACTGCGTCAGCCGGGGCGGCAAAAACCGCGTCAGCCGGGGCGGCGCAAAAAACCGCGTCTGCCGGGGCGGCACGAAACCGCGTCAGCCGGGGCGGCGCGAAAACTGCGTCAGCCGGGGCGAAAGAAAAAAAAAACGCGTCTGCCGGGGCGAGCCCGGGTGCGGCACCACCGGGAAAACTGTGGCAAACAGACATGGCGATCGAGTGAGTGGGCCGCCAGCCAGGCACAGCCGAAAAGTGCTAAGTCCGAACTGCGTCTGCCGGGGCGGCACGAAACCGCGTCAGCCGGGGCGGCGCGAAAACCGCGTCTGCCGGGGCGGCACGAAACCGCGTCAGCCGGGGCGGCGCGAAAACTGCGTCAGCCGGGGCGAGCCCGGGTGCGGCACCACCGGGAAAACTGTGGCAAACAGACATGGCGATCGAGTGAGTGGGCCGCCAGCCAGGCACAGCCGAAAAGTGCTAAGTCCGAACTGCGTCTGCCGGGGCGGCACGAAACCGCGTCAGCCGGGGCGGCGCGAAAACCGCGTCTGCCGGGGCGGCACGAAACCGCGTCAGCCGGGGCGGCGCGAAAACTGCGTCAGCCGGGGCGAGCCCGGGTGCGGCACCACCGGGAAAACTGTGGCAAACAGACATGGCGATCGAGTGAGTGGGCCGCCAGCCAGGCACAGCCGAAAAGTGCAAAGTCCGAACCGTGTCAGCCGGGGCGACGCAAAAACCGCGTCAGCCGGGGCGGCGCGAAAACCGCGTCAGCCGGGGCGGCACGAAACCGCGTCAGCCGGGGCGGCGCGAAAACTGCGTCAGCCGGGGCGGCGCGAAAACCTCGTCAGCCGGGGCGAGCGAAAAGGGGGGGGGGGGGAACCACGTCTGCCGGGGCGAAAGAAAAAAAAAACGCGTCTGCCGGGGCGAGCCCGGGTGCGGCACCACCGGGAAGACTGTGGCAAACAGACATGGCGATCGAGTGAGTGGGCCGCCAGCCAGGCTCAGCCCAAAAAGTGCCAAGTCCGAACTGCGTCAGCCGGGGCGGCAAAAACCGCGTCAGCCGGGGCGGCGCGAAAACCGCGTCTGCCGGGGCGGCGCGAAAACTGCGTCAGCCGGGGCGAGCCCGGGTGCGGCACCACCGGGAAAACTGTGGCTAACAGACATGGCGATCGAGTGAGTGGGCCACCAGCCAGGCTCAGCCAAAAAGTGCCAAGTCCGAACTGCGTCAGCCGGGGCGGCAAAAACCGCGTCAGCCGGGGCGGCGCAAAAAAACCGCGTCTGCCGGGGCGGCACGAAACCGCGTCAGCCGGGGCGGCGCGAAAACTGCGTCAGCCGGGGCGAAAGAAAAAAAAAACGCGTCTGCCGGGGCGAGCCCGGGTGCGGCACCACCGGGAAAACTGTGGCAAACAGACATGGCGATCGAGTGAGTGGGCCGCCAGCCAGGCACAGCCGAAAAGTGCTAAGTCCGAACTGCGTCTGCCGGGGCGGCACGAAACCGCGTCAGCCGGGGCGGCGCGAAAACCGCGTCTGCCGGGGCGGCACGAAACCGCGTCAGCCGGGGCGGCGCGAAAACTGCGTCAGCCGGGGCGAGCCCGGGTGCGGCACCACCGGGAAAACTGTGGCAAACAGACATGGCGATCGAGTGAGTGGGCCGCCAGCCAGGCACAGCCGAAAAGTGCTAAGTCCGAACTGCGTCTGCCGGGGCGGCACGAAACCGCGTCAGCCGGGGCGGCGCGAAAACCGCGTCTGCCGGGGCGGCACGAAACCGCGTCAGCCGGGGCGGCGCGAAAACTGCGTCAGCCGGGGCGAGCCCGGGTGCGGCACCACCGGGAAAACTGTGGCAAACAGACATGGCGATCGAGTGAGTGGGCCGCCAGCCAGGCACAGCCGAAAAGTGCTAAGTCCGAACTGCGTCAGCCGGGGCGGCAAAAACCGCGTCAGCCGGGGCGGCGCAAAAAACCGCGTCTGCCGGGGCGGCACGAAACCGCGTCAGCCGGGGCGGCGCGAAAACTGCGTCAGCCGGGGCGAAAGAAAAAAAAAACGCGTCTGCCGGGGCGAGCCCGGGTGCGGCACCACCGGGAAAACTGTGGCAAACAGACATGGCGATCGAGTGAGTGGGCCGCCAGCCAGGCACAGCCGAAAAGTGCTAAGTCCGAACTGCGTCTGCCGGGGCGGCACGAAACCGCGTCAGCCGGGGCGGCGCGAAAACCGCGTCTGCCGGGGCAGCACGAAACCGCGTCAGCCGGGGCGGCGCGAAAACTGCGTCAGCCGGGGCGAGCCCGGGTGCGGCACCACCGGGAAAACTGTGGCAAACAGACATGGCGATTGAGTGAGTGGGCCGCCAGCCAGGCACAGCCGAAAAGTGCTAAGTCCGAACTGCGTCTGCCGGGGCGGCACGAAACCGCGTCAGCCGGGGCGGCGCGAAAACCTTGTCTGCCGGGGCGGCACGAAACCGCGTCAGCCGGGGCGGCGCGAAAACTGCGTCAGCCGGGGCGAGCCCGGGTGCGGCACCACCGGGAAAACTGTGGCAAACAGACATGGCGATCGAGTGAGTGGGCCGCCAGCCAGGCACAGCCGAAAAGTGCTAAGTCCGAACTGCGTCTGCCGGGGCGGCACGAAACCGCGTCAGCCGGGGCGGCGCGAAAACCGCGTCTGCCGGGGCGGCACGAAACCGCGTCAGCCGGGGCGGCGCGAAAACTGCGTCAGCCGGGGCGAGCCCGGGTGCGGCACCACCGGGAAAACTGTGGCAAACAGACATGGCGATCGAGTGAGTGGGCCGCCAGCCAGGCACAGCCGAAAAGTGCTAAGTCCGAACTGCGTCAGCCGGGGCGGCAAAAACCGCGTCAGCCGGGGCGGCGCAAAAACCGCGTCTGCCGGGGCGAAATAAAAAAAAAAACAAAGAAAAAAGCCCGCGCTTAATCAAAAGAAAACAAAGAAAAAAGCTTGCGCTTAATCAAAAGAAAACAAACAAAAAAAGTTCGCGCTTAAGCCTGGCGGTGGAACCACCGGGGCAAACAGACCTGGCGATCGAGTGAGTGGGCCGCCAGCCGGGGTGAGCCAAAAAGTGCAAAGTCCGAACCGCGTCAGCCGGGGCGACGCAAAAACCGCGTCAGCCGGGGCGGCGCGAAAACCGCGTCAGCCGGGGCGGCGCGAAAACCGCGTCAGCCGGGGCGGCGCAAAAACCGCGTCAGCCGGGGCGGCGCAAAAACTGCGTCAGCCGGGGCGGCACGGAAAAACGAAAACCGCGTCAGCCGGGGCGGCACGGAAAAACGAAAACCGCGTCAGCCGGGGCGACATCAAAATGAGGAAAAAAAAAAAACTGCCTTAGGACACCTGCGTACACTTTCATGCGTTTGGGCATATCTCTCTGTAACACGCGCGCCCCTCGTTACGCGCGGCACTCTGTTTTCTCCGACACCCATATTTCGGCGGCATGTGGCACGCGCGCCCGTCCCTACGCACGGCACACCGCAGTGCTTTCTCGATATTTTTCTTTTCCTCCAACACCGTCATCTATAGGCTTTTAGTGACCTGTTGCTCGTGGCACAAGTTCGCTAGCTCTGACACCTCTTGCATGCGCACCGTTTTTGCGCACGGTGCTATGCCGCAAAGCACGGCAGTCGCATGCGTTTCTCTCAGGCACCTCTTTTTTGACACAACGCTGTGGTGCTTAGAAACACACGCGCCGCTTTTGCGCACAGAACTCCACCGTACAGCACGGTAGTCACGTTTGTTCCACACGAACAGCAGTGTGCATCGTGCTACGACACTTTGAAAGCTTTTTCTTCCGAGTCTCGACCGCGCTGTTCCTTTCGTACTTGGCGCGATTTTGGGACCAGC
>NW_027464687.1:550000-570000 GCF_043290135.1 Rhipicephalus microplus
AGCTGGCTGCGTTCTTCATCGACCCGAGAACCGAGTGATCCACCGCTTAGAGTCGTGAAAAAGTGTTTGTTCAATTCCGTACAGTCAAAACCAAACGTTTCTGGCACTCGGCCAAACAGTGGCCAAGAAGGGCGCTTTTCAGCGCACGCTTGGACTCCAAAACTCTGCCGCGCCTTTTTCGGCTGCCGCAAATCGAGCAAACGGTGTGTTTCGGACGGCGTTTCGCTTTCGCTACTTGCGAGTGCTTTCGTGGTCCACCCCTCTATAAATACTCGGGAGGCGTCGAAGCCGGTTCTCCAAGCCGGACCCGTAGGTATCGTTGTGTGCTCGCTCTCATTGGCCCGCCTAACCAGAAAATGCCTGCGGTACACCCATTTGGATAAGAGTGCACGCAGATGCGGGCCTCGACGGCTACACATTTCCTCGGGCGGCCGCCTCCCGGCCTCCGTGGAGCGCGGGATGCACGGTCCCATCGACAAGCCTCTCCCGTTTTTACCGTGGCGTCGCGGTTCACCACGGCAGGCGGGTCGGTCTCCTCCGCATAAAAAGGGGGACCCCCGCTTTTTGTTCCACGAAATCGCACAAGCTTTTTTCGCATCCACGGTTTGCCACCGCACACCAAAATTCCGATCCGGCTGCCTACTTTAGCCAACAGGTGGAGCCAGGCGCGCCGTACTTGCGCGGCACTTCCCACGTCCACCGAAGTCGGTGCCAAGGACCACTTTCGGCGCCGGAGCCGCGTACGAGCCTACTCGAGGCGGAAGAACGAAGCCAGCAAGGGCCTGGCCGCAAGTGCGTTCAATTGTCGGGACGTCCAAGTCCCTCGTTCTTCCGTGCTTCCTCTTTCGGCAAGTCGTTGCGGCACCTTCCCAAAGCGCGCAGACCCGCTAATCGCGACGAGCGCGACGTGGCCGTGCCGCCTTTCCCTCGGCAGCAAGCAAAACGCCTGGCAACGTCGACGCTCCCCTAACCGCGATCTCGCACCGTGTTTCGTGTGGCGAATTCAAAAGCCGGCCGGCGCTGCTGCAACCATTACGGTCGGTACGCATACGCCGCGGAGGGCGGGACGGTCATCGGAGCGTGCGGTTCCTCCATCGAGTACTGCGCACCTCGGCCGTCGCATCGCCGTGCCATGACCGGCCGCGCGTCAACGCGAACCGGTGCCAGCGAGATCCCTCGCCTGCAAGAACCGACCGGCAGCCTCCGTCACCCGAGGACGCGGAGGCGCTTGCCGCGGACGGCGGGACGGTATGCACTGGTGCACAGCGGACCCGTCACATCGCCAGTTCCTTGACCGACCGCCGACGCTTGTGCCGTTCCTCTCGTACTTGGCAGTCGCCGCGCGATTGTCGGGTCTCGTTCTTGCACGCTCGAACGGTCGGGAGGGCACTCGGCTGGCGTTTCGGGAACGCGCAGCCTCGCCTTCTACCGACGTAACCACGACTCGCCGTTCGCGCTCCGCCGCTCCTGTTTACAGTACTAGGCGGTCCCGCAGCGGTCGGGTCGCGCATTTCGAGCGCTTCGAGCCACGGTGCAGTGGCGGGTCGAAAGCCGACCTATGAGTGCGTTGCGCCGTTTGTACCCGCGTCCGCCACCTGGCCGACCGTCCAAGGTCGCGGTGTTGGCGTCCGCTGGGCGCAACAATTTGTCACGGGGTGCCGCTCCACATTCAGGCAGCCCCGTGGGGAAAAGCCGACCCCGCGTCCAAACGGGGTCAGCGGCAGAAAGTGTCGGGCGCAGACGCAGCTGAGGCGCTCACCCTTCACAATCCGTTAATGATCCTTCCGCAGGTTCACCTACGGAAACCTTGTTACGACTTTTACTTCCTCTAAATGATCAAGTTTGGTCATCTTTCCAACAGACCGGCGCAACCGAAAGGCCGCGCCGGACATCGGTCCGAAGACCTCACTAAATCATTCAATCGGTAGTAGCGACGGGCGGTGTGTACAAAGGGCAGGGACGTAATCAACGCGAGCTTATGACTCGCGCTTACTGGGAATTCCTCGTTCAAGGGGAACAATTGCAAGCCCCTATCCCAATCACGAAAGAAGTTCCACGGGTTACCCAGTCTTTTCAGACAGGGATAAAGACACGCTGCTTCCTTCAGTGTAGCGCGCGTGCGGCCCCGGACATCTAAGGGCATCACAGACCTGTTATTGCTCTGTTTCGTGCGGCTAGGAGCCGCTTGTCCCTCTAAGAAGGTTGTAAGGTGCTGGGAACCCCGCACCTATTTAATAGGCTAGAGTCTCGTTCGTTATCGGAATTAACCAGACAAATCGCTCCACCAACTAAGAACGGCCATGCACCACCATCCACCGAATCAAGAAAGAGCTCTCAATCTGTCAATCCTCCCAGTGTCCGGGCCGGGTAAGTTTTCCCGTGTTGAGTCAAATTAAGCCGCAGGCTCCACTCCTGGTGGTGCCCTTCCGTCAATTCCTTTAAGTTTCAGCTTTGCAACCATACTTCCCCCGGAACCCAAATACTTTGGTTTCCCGGAAGCTGCCCGCCGAGTCATTTGAGTAACTCAGGCGGATCGCTGGTTGGCATCGTTTATGGTCAGAACTAGGGCGGTATCTGATCGCCTTCGAACCTCTGACTTTCGTTCTTGATCAATGAAAACATTCTTGGCAAATGCTTTCGCAGTAGTTCGTCTTGCGACGGTCCAAGAATTTCACCTCTAGCGCCGCAATACGAATGCCCCCGTCCGTCCCTCTTAATCATTACCTCGTATTCCAAAAACCAACAGAACAGAAACGAGGTCTTGTTCTATTATTCCATGCAAGTTTATTCAGGCGACTCGCCTGCGTTGAGCACTCTAATTTTTTCAAAGTAAAAGCACCGGCCATCTCGAGGCACACAATGAAGTGCACCAAGAAAGAACCGGCATGATGTTCAGTCCGAGCCGTCGCATCGGGTAGATGCACTACTCGTCTGGAACTGAGATCCAACTACGAGCTTTTTAACCGCAGCAGCTTTAGTATACGCTATTGGAGCTGGAATTACCGCGGCTGCTGGCACCAGACTTGCCCTCCAATTGATCCTCGTTAAAGGATTTAGAGTGTACTCATTTCAATTACGGGGCCTCAAAAGAGTCCCGTATTGTTATTTTTCGTCACTACCTCCCCGTGCCGGGAGTGGGTAATTTGCGCGCCTGCTGCCTTCCTTGGATGTGGTAGCCGTTTCTCAGGCTCCCTCTCCGGAATCGAACCCTGATTCTCCGTTACCCGTAACAACCATGGTAAGCAAGTAACCTACCATCGAAAGTTGATAAGGCAGACACTTGAAAGAAACGTCGCCGGCTCGTGGCCATGCGATCAGCACAAAGTTATCCAGAGTCACCACACAATACGGGCCGAAACCCGATCGATCTTGGTCTAATAAAAGCACCCGTTACCCAAAGGGCTCCAGGCTCACTGCATGTATTAGCTCTAGAATTGCCACAGTTATCCAAGTAGGAAGAAACGATCTAAGGAACCATAACTGATTTAATGAGCCATTCGCGGTTTCGCCTTATTTCGGCATGTACTTAGACATGCATGGCTTAATCTTTGAGACAAGCATATGATTACTGGCAGGATCAACCAGGTAATCGTTCGACTGCGCGTCCGTCCTCGCCTTCGGCGGGCCGGACGCAGTCTGTGTGCGGCGGAGGCCACCTTCAGGCGCCCCAACACGCTTATTTTGCACTCCGAGATGACGGCGTTCGAGCTCGCTACGGCACAACCTTCCCGAAAGACGAGTGGGAGCCGTGCGGCAAGAAGCACGTTCATGCTCGCTCTTTTTCGTTGCATCGACTCGGTCGCGCCGTGCGGGTTGCCCAAGCCCGCTGCACTGTCGGTGGACCGGCCGGAACTAGCAACGGAGCCGAGACTGCAAAGCCGCCAGACGACGGGTCACGCCCGCGTCTTCGGCGCTTTCGCATCTGAATCGCCCGAGGACGACACGGAACACACCTCGATATCGTGGTAAAACGGCACCGTCCGACAACCAGCCCCTAACGCATCAAGCGGATGAGGCTGCAGACGACTGCCGTGGATTCCCCTGGAGCAGACCCGAGGACACGCTTGACGAGGCCGAAGCCCGCCGCATATCAGACACCCGGTCGCTTTCGCGTACGCCGCTCACGAGAACCCCCACATAATAGCAGCGATAAGTACCCAGACCTCCTTGGGCACTAATACGAGCGTACTCGAGAAAATTTCACCGCGGGTGTGCCCCGAAACGTGTGGCACGTTGAGCGTGCCACAAGTCTACGTCGCTCTCAAACCCGCCGAGGTCGTAGAATTTGCGACCCTGCTCACGAAATTCCCACCGAGGATACGGCCGCAAACGTACCGCACCTTGGGTAGGCCACGAGTTTGTGCAACACTACGCTGACGGCACAGCACCGAGGTCGTGCGCGCACGCACGGGAAAATTCCGCCGCGGTTTCTGCCGAAAACGTGAGGCACCACGACTCTCCGCAAGTTCGCGTCGACTGCGAAAGACCGAAGTCGTGAACGACGTGTCCGCTACTCGCCGCCGACACGCTGGACACCAAACGTACAACGACTCGACGGCGTCGTAGAGGCCCACGACGCGGTTTTCCTTAACGACGTCTCGGCGTGGCACCGACAGGTTAGAACGGCCGACCAACGTTCCCTGTCCGCCGTTCGGCTCAGTCGAAGGGCTCGGCGACTTCGGCAACGCTGCGAAGCCGCACGGTGACGCACGCCATGTCCCCATTTTTTTTTTTTTCTTTCTGCGTCTGCCGGGGTGCCCCTATAATAGCAGCGATAAGCACCCAGACCGCCGTGGGTCGCTCGCCCCGGCTGACGTGGTTTTTCGTACTCCTGCGGCGGTCGCCGTCAAGCACGTCCAAATACGCTACTTTCGTGGGCGCATTCACGCTCTTTCGCTTCGCCGGAGTGCCAGCACTCACTCTGCCAAAAACGGCGAACATCCGAGCGGCGGTTCCCACTTTTGCGTCGGCGTCGCAAACCCCGCCCCGGCAGACGAGGTTTGCCGTACTCGTGCGACGGTGGCCGGCGGGCACGTCGAAAGACGCCGATATCGTGCGCGAATTGGCGCACCTTGGCTTCACCGGAGTGCCGCCACTGACTCCTCCAAAAACGGCGAAGATCCGAGCGGCGCTTCCCACTTTCGCATCGGCGTCCCGAACTCCGCCCCGGCTGACGCGGTTTACCGTACTCGTGCGACGGTCGCCGGCGAGCACGTGGAAAGACGCCGATATCGTGCCCGAATCGGCTCCGTTCGGCTTCGCCGGAGTGCCAGCACTGGCTCGGCGAAAGACGACGAACATCCGAGCGACGGTTCTCACTATTGCGTACGCGTCGCAAACCCCGCCCCGGCAGACGCACTTTGCCGTACTCGTGCGACGGTCGCCGGCGAGCACGTAGAAAGACGCCGATATCGTGCCGGAATCGGCCCCGTTTGGCTTCGCCGGAGTGCCAGCACTCACTCGGCCACAAACGGCGAACATCCGAGCGGCGGTTCCCACTTAGCCGTCGGCGTCCCGAACTCCGCCCCGGCAGACGCGGTTGCCGAGCTCGTGCGACTAGCGACCGCGAAGCCGTCTCGCGACGCCGCTTTCGTGCGCGGCTCCCACTGCGACCTGGGTCACCCGAGGTCGACGAGCAAGAAAGAATGTCGAAAAAAAATTTTTTTTTTTTTTGCGTCTGCCGGGGTGCCCCTATAATAGCAGCGATAAGCACCCAGACCGCCATGGGTCGCTCGCCCCGGCTGACGTGGTTTTTCGTTTTCCTGCGGTGGTCGTCGTCAAGCACGTCCAAACACGCCACTTTCGTGGGCGCATTCGCGCTCTTTCGCTTCGCCGGAGTGCCAGCACTCACTCTGCCAAAAACGGCGAACATCCTAGTGGCGGTTCCCACTTTTGCGTCGGCGTCGCCAACCCCGCCCCGGCATACGCGGTTTGCCGTACTCGTGCGGCGGTGGCCGGCGGGCACGTCGAAAGACACCGATATCGTGCGCGAGTCGATGCTTCTTGGTCTCGCAGGAGGGCCGCCACTCACTCCTGCAAAAACGGCGAAGATCCGAGCGGCGCTTCCCACTTTTTCGTCGGCATCGCAAACCTCGCCCCGGCAGACGCGCTTTGCCGTACTCGTGCGACGGTCGCCGGCGAGCACGTCGAAATACGCCGATATCGTGCCCGAATCGGCCCCGTTTCGCTTCGCCGGAGTGCCAGCACTCACTCGGCCAAAAACGGCGAACATCCGAGCAGCGGTACCCACTTAGCCGTCGGCATCCCGAACTCCGCGCCGGCTGACGCGGTTGCCGAGCTCGTGCGACTAGCGACCGCGAACGCGTCTCGCGACGCCGCTTTCGTGCGCGGCTCCCATTGCGACCTGGGTTACCCGAGCTCGACCAGCAAAAAAGAAGGTCGAAAAAAAATTTTTTTTTTCTGCGTCTGCCGGGGTGCCCCTATAATAGCAGCGATAAGCACCCAGACCGCCGTGGGTCGCTCGCCCCGGCTGACGTGGTTTTTCGTACTCCTGCAGCGGTCGCCGTCAAGCACGTCCAAATACGCCACTTTCGTGGGCGCTTTCGCGCTCTTTCGCGTCGCCGGTGTGCCAGCACTCACTCTGCCAAAAACGGCGAACATCCTAGTGGCGGTTCCCACTTTTGCGTCGGCGTCGCCAACCCCGCCCCGGCATACGCGGTTTGCCGTACTCGTGCGGCGGTGGCCGGCGGGCACGTCGAAAGACACCGATATCGTGCGCGAGTCGATGCTTCTTGGTCTCGCAGGAGGGCCGCCACTCACTCCTGCAAAAACGGCGAAGATCCGAGCGGCGCTTCCCACTTTTTCGTCGGCATCGCAAACCTCGCCCCGGCAGACGCGCTTTGCCGTACTCGTGCGACGGTCGCCGGCGAGCACGTCGAAATACGCCGATATCGTGCCCGAATCGGCCCCGTTTCGCTTCGCCGGAGTGCCAGCACTCACTCGGCCAAAAACGGCGAACATCCGAGCAGCGGTACCCACTTAGCCGTCGGCATCCCGAACTCCGCGCCGGCTGACGCGGTTGCCGAGCTCGTGCGACTAGCGACCGCGAACGCGTCTCGCGACGCCGCTTTCGTGCGCGGCTCCCATTGCGACCTGGGTTACCCGAGCTCGACCAGCAAAAAAGAAGGTCGAAAAAAAATTTTTTTTTTCTGCGTCTGCCGGGGTGCCCCTATAATAGCAGCGATAAGCACCCAGACCGCCGTGGGTCGCTCGCCCCGGCTGACGTGGTTTTTCGTACTCCTGCAGCGGTCGCCGTCAAGCACGTCCAAATACGCCACTTTCGTGGGCGCTTTCGCGCTCTTTCGCGTCGCCGGTGTGCCAGCACTCACTCTGCCAAAAACGGCCAACATCCGAGCGGCGGTTCCCACTTTTGCGTCGGCGTCGTAAACCCCGCCCCGGCAGACGCGGTTTGCCCTACTCGTTCGACGGTCGCCGGCGAGCGCGTCGAAAGACGCCGATATCGTGCGCTAATTGGCGCTCCTTGGCTTCTCCGGAGTGCCGCCACTCACTCCTCCAAAAACGGCGAAGATCCGAGCGGCGTTCTCCACTTTCGCATCGGCGTCCCGAACTCCGCCCGGGCTGACGCGGTTTACCGTACTCGTGCGACGGTCGCCGCCGGGCACGTCGAAAGACGCCGATATCGTGCCGTAATCGGCCCCGTTTGGCTTCGCCCGAGTGCCAGCACTCACTCGGCCAAAAACGGCGAACATCCGAGCAGCGTTTCCCACTTTCGCATCGGCGTCCCGAAGCCCGCCCCGGCAGACGCGGTTTGCCCTACTCGAGCGACGGTCGCCGGCGATCACGTCGAAAGGCGCCGAATTCGTGCACGAATCGATGCTTCTTGGTCTCGCAGGAGGGCCGCCACTCACTCCTGCAAAAACGGCGAAGATCCGAGTTGCGCTTCCCACTTTTTCGTCGGCGTCCCGAACTACGCCCCGGCTGACGCGGTTTACCGTACTCGTGCGACGGTCGCCGGCGGGCACTTCAAAATACGCCGATTTCGTGGGCGCATTCACGCTGTTTCGCTTCCCCGGAGTGCCAACACTCACTCTGCCGAAAGCGGCGATCATCCGAGCGGCGGTTCCCACTTTTGCGTCGGCTTCGCAAACGGCGCCCCGGCAGACGCGCTCGTGCGACGTACTCGTGCGACGGTCGCCGGCGAGCACGTCGAAAGACGCCGATATCGTGCTCGAATCGACCCCGTTTCGCTTCGCCGGAGTGCTGCCAGTCACGGCGCAGAAAACGGCGAACAAGTGTTTTTTTTTTTTTTTCCTAGAATTTGTGTTATAGAAGGCACATTTGATATCGGACGATAATTTTCAACTTTATCACGCGCACCGATTTTCGTGTAGAGGTTTGCAAGTTTATGGGAATTTCTCCACTTGGAATAATGCGATTTAGTAGTACTACGAGAACTTCATGGATGTACTCAAGGGTACGGGGCAAGTCAGTTACGTCAACACCTGCAGATTTTTTACACTTCAAACTGAAAATTGTTGGTTGTGAGTCCTCGTGTGATATTAAAGGCCGATTCGCTAACACATAGAACAAAGAAAGAAAGGAAGAAAAAACGCCCGCGCTCGCTCAAGAAACCTGGGTTCGCAACAAGTGGCAACAACAAGCAACCGAGCGAGTGCGCCAAAACCCGTGGCGGCCGAACAAACGCGAAGTCCCAACCGCGTCAGCCGGGGCGGCACGGGACAGGAAAAATCACTTCAGCCGGGGCGGCGGGGCACCGAATAAACCTCGTCACCTCGTCGCAGGATAAAAGAGGAAACAAAAAGTCTAAACAGCGTCTGCTGGAGCGAATGCGTAATAAAACAACAACAACAACAAAAAAAAAACACCCGCGCTCAAGAAGTCTGCAATCCTCACAAAAGGCGACTGTGACCGAGCAGCGTCAGCCGGGGCCGTGCGGAAACGGAAAAACCGCGACTACCGGGGCGTCGAGGCACCGAAAAATCCTCTTCAGCCGCGGCGAAAAAAAAAAACAAAAAGAAAGACGGAGGGGGGGGGGGGAACCACGTCTGCCGGGGCGAAGGAAAAAAAAAAACGCGTCTGCCGGGGCGAGCCCGGGTGCGGCACCACCGGGAAAACTGTGGCAAACAGACATGGCGATCGAGTGAGTGGGCCGCCAGCCAGGCTCAGCCAAAAAGTGCAAAGTCCGAACTGCGTCAGCCGGGGCGGCAAAAACCGCGTCAGCCGGGGCGGCGCAAAAAACCGCGTCTGCCGGGGCGGCACGAAACCGCGTCAGCCGGGGCGGGGCGAAAACTGCGTCAGCCGGGGCGAAAAGAAAAAAAAAAAACGCGTCTGCCGGGGCAAGCCCGGGTGCGGCACCACCGGGAAAACTGTGGCAAACAGACATGGCGATCGAGTGAGTGGGCCGCCAGCCAGGCACAGCCGAAAAGTGCAAAGTCCGAACCGTGTCAGCCGGGGCGACGCAAAAACCGCGTCAGCCGGGGCGGCGCGAAAACCGCGTCAGCCGGGGCGGCACGAAACCGCGTCAGCCGGGGCGGCGCGAAAACTGCGTCAGCCGGGGCGGCGCGAAAACCTCGTCAGCCGGGGCGAGCGAAAAGGGGGGGGGGGGGGGAACCACGTCTGCCGGGGCGAAAGAAAAAAAAAACGCGTCTGCCGGGGCGAGCCCGGGTGCGGCACCACCGGGAAGACTGTGGCAAACAGACATGGCGATCGAGTGAGTGGGCCGCCAGCCAGGCTCAGCCCAAAAAGTGCCAAGTCCGAACTGCGTCAGCCGGGGCGGCAAAAACCGCGTCAGCCGGGGCGGCGCGAAAACCGCGTCTGCCGGGGCGGCGCGAAAACTGCGTCAGCCGGGGCGAGCCCGGGTGCGGCACCACCGGGAAAACTGTGGCTAACAGACATGGCGATCGAGTGAGTGGGCCACCAGCCAGGCTCAGCCAAAAAGTGCCAAGTCCGAACTGCGTCAGCCGGGGCGGCAAAAACCGCGTCAGCCGGGGCGGCGCAAAAAAACCGCGTCTGCCGGGGCGGCACGAAACCGCGTCAGCCGGGGCGGCGCGAAAACTGCGTCAGCCGGGGCGAAAGAAAAAAAAAACGCGTCTGCCGGGGCGAGCCCGGGTGCGGCACCACCGGGAAAACTGTGGCAAACAGACATGGCGATCGAGTGAGTGGGCCGCCAGCCAGGCACAGCCGAAAAGTGCTAAGTCCGAACTGCGTCTGCCGGGGCGGCACGAAACCGCGTCAGCCGGGGCGGCGCGAAAACCGCGTCTGCCGGGGCGGCACGAAACCGCGTCAGCCGGGGCGGCGCGAAAACTGCGTCAGCCGGGGCGAGCCCGGGTGCGGCACCACCGGGAAAACTGTGGCAAACAGACATGGCGATCGAGTGAGTTGGCCGCCAGCCAGGCACAGCCGAAAAGTGCTAAGTCCGAACTGCGTCTGCCGGGGCGGCACGAAACCGCGTCAGCCGGGGCGGCGCGAAAACCGCGTCTGCCGGGGCGGCACGAAACCGCGTCAGCCGGGGCGGCGCGAAAACTGCGTCAGCCGGGGCGAGCCCGGGTGCGGCACCACCGGGAAAACTGTGGCAAACAGACATGGCGATCGAGTGAGTGGGCCGCCAGCCAGGCACAGCCGAAAAGTGCTAAGTCCGAACTGCGTCAGCCGGGGCGGCAAAAACCGCGTCAGCCGGGGCGGCGCAAAAAACCGCGTCTGCCGGGGCGGCACGAAACCGCGTCAGCCGGGGCGGCGCGAAAACTGCGTCAGCCGGGGCAAAAGAAAAAAAAAAAACGCGTCTGCCGGGGCGAGCCCGGGTGCGGCACCACCGGGAAAACTGTGGCAAACAGACATGGCGATCGAGTGAGTGGGCCGCCAGCCAGGCACAGCCGAAAAGTGCTAAGTCCGAACTGCGTCTGCCGGGGCGGCACGAAACCGCGTCAGCCGGGGCGGCGCGAAAACCGCGTCTGCCGGGGCGGCACGAAACCGCGTCAGCCGGGGCGGCGCGAAAACTGCGTCAGCCGGGGCGAGCCCGGGTGCGGCACCACCGGGAAAACTGTGGCAAACAGACATGGCGATCGAGTGAGTGGGCCGCCAGCCAGGCACAGCCGAAAAGTGCTAAGTCCGAACTGCGTCTGCCGGGGCGGCACGAAACCGCGTCAGCCGGGGCGGCGCGAAAACCGCGTCTGCCGGGGCGGCACGAAACCGCGTCAGCCGGGGCGGCGCGAAAACTGCGTCAGCCGGGGCGAGCCCGGGTGCGGCACCACCGGGAAAACTGTGGCAAACAGACATGGCGATCGAGTGAGTGGGCCGCCAGCCAGGCACAGCCGAAAAGTGCAAAGTCCGAACCGTGTCAGCCGGGGCGACGCAAAAACCGCGTCAGCCGGGGCGGCGCGAAAACCGCGTCAGCCGGGGCGGCACGAAACCGCGTCAGCCGGGGCGGCGCGAAAACTGCGTCAGCCGGGGCGGCGCGAAAACCTCGTCAGCCGGGGCGAGCGAAAAGGGGGGGGGGGGGAGGGAACCACGTCTGCCGGGGCGAAAGAAAAAAAAAACGCGTCTGCCGGGGCGAGCCCGGGTGCGGCACCACCGGGAAAACTGTGGCAAACAGACATGGCGATCGAGTGAGTGGGCCGCCAGCCAGGCACAGCCGAAAAGTGCTAAGTCCGAACTGCGTCAGCCGGGGCGGCAAAAACCGCGTCAGCCGGGGCGGCGCAAAAAACCGCGTCTGCCGGGGCGGCACGAAACCGCGTCAGCCGGGGCGGCGCGAAAACTGCGTCAGCCGGGGCGAAAGAAAAAAAAAACGCGTCTGCCGGGGCGAGCCCGGGTGCGGCACCACCGGGAAAACTGTGGCAAACAGACATGGCGATCGAGTGAGTGGGCCGCCAGCCAGGCACAGCCGAAAAGTGCTAAGTCCGAACTGCGTCTGCCGGGGCGGCACGAAACCGCGTCAGCCGGGGCGGCGCGAAAACCGCGTCTGCCGGGGCGGCACGAAACCGCGTCAGCCGGGGCGGCGCGAAAACTGCGTCAGCCGGGGCGAGCCCGGGTGCGGCACCACCGGGAAAACTGTGGCAAACAGACATGGCGATTGAGTGAGTGGGCCGCCAGCCAGGCACAGCCGAAAAGTGCTAAGTCCGAACTGCGTCTGCCGGGGCGGCACGAAACCGCGTCAGCCGGGGCGGCGCGAAAACCGCGTCTGCCGGGGCGGCACGAAACCGCGTCAGCCGGGGCGGCGCGAAAACTGCGTCAGCCGGGGCGAGCCCGGGTGCGGCACCACCGGGAAAACTGTGGCAAACAGACATGGCGATCGAGTGAGTGGGCCGCCAGCCAGGCACAGCCGAAAAGTGCTAAGTCCGAACTGCGTCTGCCGGGGCGGCACGAAACCGCGTCAGCCGGGGCGGCGCGAAAACCGCGTCTGCCGGGGCGGCACGAAACCGCGTCAGCCGGGGCGGCGCGAAAACTGCGTCAGCCGGGGCGAGCCCGGGTGCGGCACCACCGGGAAAACTGTGGCAAACAGACATGGCGATCGAGTGAGTGGGCCGCCAGCCAGGCACAGCCGAAAAGTGCTAAGTCCGAACTGCGTCTGCCGGGGCGGCACGAAACCGCGTCAGCCGGGGCGGCGCGAAAACCGCGTCTGCCGGGGCGGCACGAAACCGCGTCAGCCGGGGCGGCGCGAAAACTGCGTCAGCCGGGGCGAGCCCGGGTGCGGCACCACCGGGAAAACTGTGGCAAACAGACATGGCGATCGAGTGAGTGGGCCGCCAGCCAGGCACAGCCGAAAAGTGCAAAGTCCGAACCGTGTCAGCCGGGGCGACGCAAAAACCGCGTCAGCCGGGGCGGCGCGAAAACCGCGTCTGCCGGGGCGGCACGAAACCGCGTCAGCCGGGGCGGCGCGAAACCGCGTCAGCCGGGGCGGCGCGAAAACTGCGTCAGCCGGGGCGAGCCCGGGTGCGGCACCACCGGGAAAACTGTGGCAAACAGACATGGCGATCGAGTGAGTGGGCCGCCAGCCAGGCACAGCCGAAAAGTGCTAAGTCCGAACTGCGTCAGCCGGGGCGGCAAAAACCGCGTCAGCCGGGGCGGCGCGAAAACTGCGTCAGCCGGGGCGAGCCCGGGTGCGGCACCACCGGGAAAACTGTGGCAAACAGACATGGCGATTGAGTGAGTGGGCCGCCAGCCAGGCACAGCCGAAAAGTGCTAAGTCCGAACTGCGTCTGCCGGGGCGGCACGAAACCGCGTCAGCCGGGGCGGCGCGAAAACCGCGTCTGCCGGGGCGGCACGAAACCGCGTCAGCCGGGGCGGCGCGAAAACTGCGTCAGCCGGGGCGAGCCCGGGTGCGGCACCACCGGGAAAACTGTGGCAAACAGACATGGCGATCGAGTGAGTGGGCCGCCAGCCAGGCACAGCCGAAAAGTGCTAAGTCCGAACTGCGTCAGCCGGGGCGGCAAAAACCGCGTCAGCCGGGGCGGCGCAAAAAACCGCGTCTGCCGGGGCGGCACGAAACCGCGTCAGCCGGGGCGGCGCGAAAACTGCGTCAGCCGGGGCGAAAGAAAAAAAAAAACGCGTCTGCCGGGGCGAGCCCGGGTGCGGCACCACCGGGAAAACTGTGGCAAACAGACATGGCGATCGAGTGAGTGGGCCGCCAGCCAGGCACAGCCGAAAAGTGCTAAGTCCGAACTGCGTCTGCCGGGGCGGCACGAAACCGCGTCAGCCGGGGCGGCGCGAAAACCGCGTCTGCCGGGGCGGCACGAAACCGCGTCAGCCGGGGCGGCGCGAAAACTGCGTCAGCCGGGGCGAGCCCGGGTGCGGCACCACCGGGAAAACTGTGGCAAACAGACATGGCGATCGAGTGAGTGGGCCGCCAGCCAGGCACAGCCGAAAAGTGCTAAGTCCGAACTGCGTCTGCCGGGGCGGCACGAAACCGCGTCAGCCGGGGCGGCGCGAAAACCGCGTCTGCCGGGGCGGCACGAAACCGCGTCAGCCGGGGCGGCGCGAAAACTGCGTCAGCCGGGGCGAGCCCGGGTGCGGCACCACCGGGAAAACTGTGGCAAACAGACATGGCGATCGAGTGAGTGGGCCGCCAGCCAGGCACAGCCGAAAAGTGCTAAGTCCGAACTGCGTCTGCCGGGGCGGCACGAAACCGCGTCAGCCGGGGCGGTGCGAAAACCGCGTCTGCCGGGGCGGCACGAAACCGCGTCAGCCGGGGCGGCGCGAAAACTGCGTCAGCCGGGGCGAGCCCGGGTGCGGCACCACCGGGAAAACTGTGGCAAACAGACATGGCGATCGAGTGAGTGGGCCGCCAGCCAGGCACAGCCGAAAAGTGCTAAGTCCGAACTGCGTCTGCCGGGGCGGCACGAAACCGCGTCAGCCGGGGCGGCGCGAAAACCGCGTCTGCCGGGGCGGCACGAAACCGCGTCAGCCGGGGCGGCGCGAAAACTGCGTCAGCCGGGGCGAGCCCGGGTGCGGCACCACCGGGAAAACTGTGGCAAACAGACATGGCGATCGAGTGAGTGGGCCGCCAGCCAGGCACAGCCGAAAAGTGCTAAGTCCGAACTGCGTCAGCCGGGGCGGCAAAAACCGCGTCAGCCGGGGCGGCGCAAAAAACCGCGTCTGCCGGGGCGGCACGAAACCGCGTCAGCCGGGGCGGCGCGAAAACTGCGTCAGCCGGGGCGAAAGAAAAAAAAAAAACGCGTCTGCCGGGGCGAGCCCGGGTGCGGCACCACCGGGAAAACTGTGGCAAACAGACATGGCGATCGAGTGAGTGGGCCGCCAGCCAGGCACAGCCGAAAAGTGCTAAGTCCGAACTGCGTCTGCCGGGGCGGCACGAAACCGCGTCAGCCGGGGCGGCGCGAAAACCGCGTCTGCCGGGGCGGCACGAAACCGCGTCAGCCGGGGCGGCGCGAAAACTGCGTCAGCCGGGGCGAGCCCGGGTGCGGCACCACCGGGAAAACTGTGGCAAACAGACATGGCGATCGAGTGAGTGGGCCGCCAGCCAGGCACAGCCGAAAAGTGCTAAGTCCGAACTGCGTCTGCCGGGGCGGCACGAAACCGCGTCAGCCGGGGCGGCGCGAAAACCGCGTCTGCCGGGGCGGCACGAAACCGCGTCAGCCGGGGCGGCGCGAAAACTGCGTCAGCCGGGGCGAGCCCGGGTGCGGCACCACCGGGAAAACTGTGGCAAACAGACATGGCGATCGAGTGAGTGGGCCGCCAGCCAGGCACAGCCGAAAAGTGCTAAGTCCGAACTGCGTCTGCCGGGGCGGCACGAAACCGCGTCAGCCGGGGCGGCGCGAAAACCGCGTCTGCCGGGGCGGCACGAAACCGCGTCAGCCGGGGCGGCGCGAAAACTGCGTCAGCCGGGGCGAGCCCGGGTGCGGCACCACCGGGAAAACTGTGGCAAACAGACATGGCGATCGAGTGAGTGGGCCGCCAGCCAGGCACAGCCGAAAAGTGCTAAGTCCGAACTGCGTCTGCCGGGGCGGCACGAAACCGCGTCAGCCGGGGCGGCGCGAAAACCGCGTCTGCCGGGGCGGCACGAAACCGCGTCAGCCGGGGCGGCGCGAAAACTGCGTCAGCCGGGGCGAGCCCGGGTGCGGCACCACCGGGAAAACTGTGGCAAACTGACATGGCGATCGAGTGAGTGGGCCGCCAGCCAGGCACAGCCGAAAAGTGCTAAGTCCGAACTGCGTCAGCCGGGGCGGCAAAAACCGCGTCAGCCGGGGCGGCGCAAAAAACCGCGTCTGCCGGGGCGGCACGAAACCGCGTCAGCCGGGGCGGCGCGAAAACTGCGTCAGCCGGGGCGAAAGAAAAAAAAAAAACGCGTCTGCCGGGGCGAGCCCGGGTGCGGCACCACCGGGAAAACTGTGGCAAACAGACATGGCGATCGAGTGAGTGGGCCGCCAGCCAGGCACAGCCGAAAGGTGCTAAGTCCGAACTGCGTCTGCCGGGGCGGCACGAAACCGCGTCAGCCGGGGCGGCGCGAAAACCGCGTCTGCCGGGGCGGCACGAAACCGCGTCAGCCGGGGCGGCGCGAAAACTGCGTCAGCCGGGGCGAGCCCGGGTGCGGCACCACCGGGAAAACTGTGGCAAACAGACATGGCGATCGAGTGAGTGGGCCGCCAGCCAGGCACAGCCGAAAAGTGCTAAGTCCGAACTGCGTCTGCCGGGGCGGCACGAAACCGCGTCAGCCGGGGCGGCGCGAAAACCGCGTCTGCCGGGGCGGCACGAAACCGCGTCAGCCGGGGCGGCGCGAAAACTGCGTCAGCCGGGGCGAGCCCGGGTGCGGCACCACCGGGAAAACTGTGGCAAACAGACATGGCGATCGAGTGAGTGGGCCGCCAGCCAGGCACAGCCGAAAAGTGCTAAGTCCGAACTGCGTCTGCCGGGGCGGCACGAAACCGCGTCAGCCGGGGCGGCGCGAAAACCGCGTCTGCCGGGGCGGCACGAAACCGCGTCAGCCGGGGCGGCGCGAAAACTGCGTCAGCCGGGGCGAGCCCGGGTGCGGCACCACCGGGAAAACTGTGGCAAACAGACATGGCGATCGAGTGAGTGGGCCGCCAGCCAGGCACAGCCGAAAAGTGCTAAGTCCGAACTGCGTCTGCCGGGGCGGCACGAAACCGCGTCAGCCGGGGCGGCGCGAAAACCGCGTCTGCCGGGGCGGCACGAAACCGCGTCAGCCGGGGCGGCGCGAAAACTGCGTCAGCCGGGGCGAGCCCGGGTGCGGCACCACCGGGAAAACTGTGGCAAACAGACATGGCGATCGAGTGAGTGGGCCGCCAGCCAGGCACAGCCGAAAAGTGCTAAGTCCGAACTGCGTCAGCCGGGGCGGCAAAAACCGCGTCAGCCGGGGCGGCGCAAAAAACCGCGTCTGCCGGGGCGGCACGAAACCGCGTCAGCCGGGGCGGCGCGAAAACTGCGTCAGCCGGGGCGAAAGAAAAAAAAAAAACGCGTCTGCCGGGGCGAGCCCGGGTGCGGCACCACCGGGAAAACTGTGGCAAACAGACATGGCGATCGAGTGAGTGGGCCGCCAGCCAGGCACAGCCGAAAAGTGCTAAGTCCGAACTGCGTCTGCCGGGGCGGCACGAAACCGCGTCAGCCGGGGCGGCGCGAAAACCGCGTCTGCCGGGGCGGCACGAAACCGCGTCAGCCGGGGCGGCGCGAAAACTGCGTCAGCCGGGGCGAGCCCGGGTGCGGCACCACCGGGAAAACTGTGGCAAACAGACATGGCGATCGAGTGAGTGGGCCGCCAGCCAGGCACAGCCGAAAAGTGCTAAGTCCGAACTGCGTCTGCCGGGGCGGCACGAAACCGCGTCAGCCGGGGCGGCGCGAAAACCGCGTCTGCCGGGGCGGCACGAAACCGCGTCAGCCGGGGCGGCGCGAAAACTGCGTCAGCCGGGGCGAGCCCGGGTGCGGCACCACCGGGAAAACTGTGGCAAACAGACATGGCGATCGAGTGAGTGGGCCGCCAGCCAGGCACAGCCGAAAAGTGCTAAGTCCGAACTGCGTCTGCCGGGGCGGCACGAAACCGCGTCAGCCGGGGCGGCGCGAAAACCGCGTCTGCCGGGGCGGCACGAAACCGCGTCAGCCGGGGCGGCGCGAAAACTGCGTCAGCCGGGGCGAGCCCGGGTGCGGCACCACCGGGAAAACTGTGGCAAACAGACATGGCGATCGAGTGAGTGGGCCGCCAGCCAGGCACAGCCGAAAAGTGCTAAGTCCGAACTGCGTCAGCCGGGGCGGCAAAAACCGCGTCAGCCGGGGCGGCGCAAAAAACCGCGTCTGCCGGGGCGGCACGAAACCGCGTCAGCCGGGGCGGCGCGAAAACTGCGTCAGCCGGGGCGAAAGAAAAAAAAAACGCGTCTGCCGGGGCGAGCCCGGGTGCGGCACCACCGGGAAAACTGTGGCAAACAGACATGGCGATCGAGTGAGTGGGCCGCCAGCCAGGCACAGCCGAAAAGTGCTAAGTCCGAACTGCGTCTGCCGGGGCGGCACGAAACCGCGTCAGCCGGGGCGGCGCGAAAACCGCGTCTGCCGGGGCGGCACGAAACCGCGTCAGCCGGGGCGGCGCGAAAACTGCGTCAGCCGGGGCGAGCCCGGGTGCGGCACCACCGGGAAAACTGTGGCAAACAGACATGGCGATTGAGTGAGTGGGCCGCCAGCCAGGCACAGCCGAAAAGTGCTAAGTCCGAACTGCGTCTGCCGGGGCGGCACGAAACCGCGTCAGCCGGGGCGGCGCGAAAACCGCGTCTGCCGGGGCGGCACGAAACCGCGTCAGCCGGGGCGGCGCGAAAACTGCGTCAGCCGGGGCGAGCCCGGGTGCGGCACCACCGGGAAAACTGTGGCAAACAGACATGGCGATCGAGTGAGTGGGCCGCCAGCCAGGCACAGCCGAAAAGTGCTAAGTCCGAACTGCGTCTGCCGGGGCGGCACGAAACCGCGTCAGCCGGGGCGGCGCGAAAACCGCGTCTGCCGGGGCGGCACGAAACCGCGTCAGCCGGGGCGGCGCGAAAACTGCGTCAGCCGGGGCGAGCCCGGGTGCGGCACCACCGGGAAAACTGTGGCAAACAGACATGGCGATCGAGTGAGTGGGCCGCCAGCCAGGCACAGCCGAAAAGTGCTAAGTCCGAACTGCGTCAGCCGGGGCGGCAAAAACCGCGTCAGCCGGGGCGGCGCAAAAACCGCGTCTGCCGGGGCGAAATAAAAAAAAAAAACAAAGAAAAAAGCCCGCGCTTAATTAAAAGAAAACAAAGAAAAAAGCTTGCGCTTAATCAAAAGAAAACAAACAAAAAAAGTTCGCGCTTAAGCCTGGCGGTGGAACCACCGGGGCAAACAGACCTGGCGATCGAGTGAGTGGGCCGCCAGCCGGGGTGAGCCAAAAAGTGCAAAGTCCGAACCGCGTCAGCCGGGGCGACGCAAAAACCGCGTCAGCCGGGGCGGCGCGAAAACCGCGTCAGCCGGGGCGGCGCGAAAACCGCGTCAGCCGGGGCGGCGCAAAAACCGCGTCAGCCGGGGCGGCGCAAAAACTGCGTCAGCCGGGGCGGCACGGAAAAACGAAAACCGCGTCAGCCGGAGCGGCACGGAAAAACGAAAACCGCGTCAGCCGGGGCGACATCAAAATGAGGAAAAAAAAAAAAAAAACTGCCTTAGGACACCTGCGTACACTTTCATGCGTTTGGGCATATCTCTCTGTAACACGCGCGCCCCTCGTTACGCGCGGCACTCTGTTTTCTCCGACACCCATATTTCGGCGGCATGTGGCACGCGCGCCCGTCCCTACGCACGGCACACCGCAGTGCTTTCTCGATATTTTTCTTTTCCTCCAACACCGTCATCTATAGGCTTTTAGTGACCTGTTGCTCGTGGCACAAGTTCGCTAGCTCTGACACCTCTTGCATGCGCACCGTTTTTGCGCACGGTGCTATGCCGCAAAGCACGGCAGTCGCATGCGTTTCTCTCAGGCACCTCTTTTTTGA
The DNA here is from genome assembly GCF_043290135.1 of Rhipicephalus microplus. Lineage (NCBI taxonomy): Eukaryota > Metazoa > Arthropoda > Arachnida > Ixodida > Ixodidae > Rhipicephalus > Rhipicephalus microplus. The sequence continues at coordinate 569,446 of NW_027464687.1, forward strand.
CACAACGCTGTGGTGCTTAGAAACACACGCGCCGCTTTTGCGCACAGAACTCCACCGTACAGCACGGTAGTCACGTTTGTTCCACACGAACAGCAGTGTGCATCGTGCTACGACACTTTGAAAGCTTTTTCTTCCGAGTCTCGACCGCGCTGTTCCTTTCGTACTTGGCGCGATTTTGGGACCAGCTTTGTTTTAAACCCCTACTGCGCGCCGTTCCTTTCGTACTTGGCGCGGTTCAGGGTTTGTTTCGAGCCCTTAGCCGCGCTGTTCCCTCCGTACTTGGCGCGGTTTAGGGTCGAGCTTTGTCTCGAGCCCTCTCCGCGCCGTTCCTTCCGTACTTGGCGCGGTTTAGGGTTTGTTTCGAGCCCTTAGCCGCGCTGTTCCCTCCGTACTTGGCGCGGTTTAGGGTTTGTTTCGAGCCCTTAGCCGCGCTGTTCCCTCCGTACTTGGCGCGGTTTAGGGTCGAGCTTTGTCTCGAGCCCTCTCCGCGCCGTTCCTTCCGTACTTGGCGCGGTTTAGGGCCGAGCTTTGTCTCGAGCCCCTACCGCGCGGTTC